>NW_020173037.1:5756726-5801428 GCF_003031525.2 Neophocaena asiaeorientalis asiaeorientalis
AAAAAAAAAAAAAAAAAAGAATCTGCCTGCCAATGCAGGGCACACGGGTTCGAGCCCTGATCTGGGACGATCCCACATGTCACGGAGCAACTAAGCCCGTGCGCCACAACTACTGAGCCTGCGCTCTAAAGCCCGCGAGCCACAACTACTGAGGTCACGTGCCACAACTACTGAAGTCCACGCACCTAGAGCCCGTGATCCCAACAAGAGAAGCCACTGCAATGAGAAGCCCATGCACCGCAACGAGAGTAGCGGCCAAAAATAAATAAATAAATAAATAAATTTTTAAAAATAAATAAATAAAATATGGCACAAATGAACCTACCTACAAAACAGAAACAGACTCACAGATATAGAGAACAGACTTGTGGTTGCCAATGGGGAGGGAGATGGGGGAGGGAAGGACTGGGAGTGTGTGATTAGCAGATGTAAACTATTATACATAGAATGGATCAACAACAAGGTCCTACTGTATAGTACAGGGAACTATATTCAATGTCCTGTGAAAAACCATAATGGAAAAGAATATACAAAAAAGAATGTCTATATGTGTATAACTGAGTCCCTCTGCTGCACAGAAGAGATTGTCACAACATTGTAAATCAACTATACTTCAATTTAAAAAAAGAAAAGAAAAGCAAATTTGACAAAAACATTAGTGATATTTAAGTCAAGGGGAAAGAATGACTTTCCTTCTTGATCTTGTAAGGGGCCACAAGGACGCTTCGATCTGGATTGCGTAAACTGTCAATAATACGTCATTTACTGTACAGCCCTCCGTCTCAAACAACTGTGCCTTGACTTCTAATGGGCAGAACTGTTCTTACAGCTTTCTCAGATGCTTTTCCCGGGTTATAATCCTCATATTTGGCTCAAATAAAATTTTCCTTTTCTTTCTTAGATTGACTGATTAATTTTTCGTCGACAATGGTGTGGAAAGAGACAGACCGATCTATTGTCACAGGTTAACTTAGAATAGCTGGGGGATAACACTGGCATTTTCTTTACACATTCCAAGGTTGTTTTACTTTCAAAAGTTATGCTTTCTGATATTTTTTAAACACTACTAAGATGGAGAAGCCCTTCAGCATGGTGGCTAAGAGCATGGTGTCTGGGGCCCCACTGCCTGGACCCTCCAGTTACTGCCTGTGGAACTTTGGACAAGGCAGTCCCCCACATTTGATCCCAAATTCCTCAATGGAGGGATAATAAAGCAGGGCTCCTGGAGCTGTCCTGGGCTCTACATCATGGGATGCACATGTAAAGCAGTTAGAGAAGAGTTTGGCACTTAGTCAAATGTCTGTGAGTGATGATTCATAGAATGGGAAACTCTCAAGGGCCCATCTGCACTGTTTCCCTCAGTGATAAGCGCTGTGATAAAGGAAAACTGGGCCTCCAGCTGTAGGTGACCAGGTAACTCATTGTTTAGCTTTTTGTCAAGCCAGTTTGGTTGTCCTGCTTTTTCTACCAAGGGAAGACAATGAATGTGTGAAGTGAGAAGACATCAGCCCACCAGGCAGTGACAGGTAAACTTCTGGAGGCAGCTTCGCATCTGAGTCTTACTTCTGGTCTCAGTACCACTGAGAAGCAGGAACCTGAAACACTTGAGTTTATCAAAAACCAAATCTTAAGCACTACAGGTGTCTCTGTTTTCATCTCTGACTCTGACTCTCTCAATCTCACACACACGCACACGCACACACGCACTCACTCAGGTCTCTACGTTTGTGGGTCATGTTCTGCATGTGTCTTTCCCCTCGTCGAGTTCTCTATAGACGAAGCCTGAGTATGGGCACCATTACCTCCCACTCAGGCCCCTCTGACCAGGGCTATGCCTTCCTGATGGAGAAAGAGTTGCCTTTGGTAACCTTGAAAACACTAAGTCCCGACTCCTGGAATAAAGCTCATCTTGGGGCTCCTCGAGGTCGGTGGTTCCCAGAAGAGTCCCAGTGACGAGTGAAACAGACTGAAGCTTCTGGTTTCTCCTCTAACAGGACACAACAGGTCCAGGACATGCCTGCCCAGGTGGCAAGTGGCACTGTCCCCTTACTCATGGAGGGCGATGGAATTCCATCAGGTCGAATCTTGCTGCCTCTCCATCGGCCTCCCTAAGGCGGGCCAGCCCCGGCCTGGACACAGGCCTCCCCTCTCTGGCCGTTTCCCCCATACTCTCCCTCCCTCCCTCCCTCCAAGTCTCCATCCTCACTCTCACCGTTCTCAAAGGGAATCACACTCGTTCGTCACTGAAGACACACCTTTATTATTTGTTTTTCGCGCTGAGAGACAAGCCTGCATTGGGTACACTTTGTGCCCTTTAGGAGCTGAAGATCTACCTCTTACCAGCTTGCTTTCTTTGTAACAGGTCATAATGTCCCAGAACATTAAATCATTTACATTCAATCCAGGTCTATTTATTCTAATATCTAATAACCAAAGGTACACTGGAAAAGAAAGAGTTGCTTGTAAACCCTCAAAATTTGCAAATGTGCAAAAGCAGATAGTCCAGTTTGCATTCGTGTCCGTGGCTTGGAATGAACCCTTCAGTCCCACAAACCCAACAAATGCAGAAGAAAATGTGTATCGAGTTGGGGAAAAAATAGTGTCTTCTGATAGAACACAGTGACGTCAAATGATTTGAGTGTTACTCTAGTCGCCAGGGCCTCATGTGGGTATTTTAGAAAACAGGCCCCAGAAAGGATGCTCGGAGAGCAAAGCTGTTTTAGCAGCATTAAAGATGAAGTAGTTCCCTCTGGTCTGGAGACTCCGCAGCTGCCCCGTCATCTGCCTGGTATCCCCACGCTGCTTCAGTCCCTCTCTGACCACGTGCACTTAGCACGGTCACCAAAGGAAGTGTCCACTAACAGTGTCGTCTGCACCTTTGTTTTAGTGTTATTTTCATCCTTCTACCTTCAGGAGACCCAGACAAGACTCTGTTTCTCTCATAATATTCATTCAGATGCCTCTGTACTGTTTTGCTCTGACTCTGGCCTTTGTAAAACTGAAACGGAAGCTTGTTTCTGTCGACAAAGAGACTTCCACTAACTTTATATCCGGCGGAGAGGATCAGCCTTATTTCAGAGGATGCAGTGATACGATGTGGAAAGCCCCCAGCAGAGGAAAACCATCCTGGAACCCTGAGACAAGAATCCAAGTTTCTGATCAAGAGGTTGTAAAGATCACCTGGGTCCCTGGTGAGGCCACTTTTCACTTTACTAAGAACCAACTGGCCTGTGTCCGCAACAGAAACGAAGGGAAAAATCAAGGCCACAATCTGGATGACTCTATTAGCATTTTAAGGAACTCTGACAATTAAATAAAGGAAATAAGAAGAAAGCTCCTGGTCCACCGCCCAGAGACATTCTGAAGACACGTGAAATACTGAAAGTGAAGGCTTTATATCAAGTGGGAGGCACAAAGATCTTTCTTAAAGTGAAAGCCCAATTTGTAATCTTATTTATAATCATCATGTAGTTCACGTGATAATTATACCTTAGTTCTGTTGACCTTTTCAATGACAGTTCTTTTTTGGTGTGTGTGGTACGCGGGCCTCTCACTGTGTGGCCTCTCCCATTGCGGAGCACAGGCTCCGGACGCGCAGGCTCAGCGGCCATGGCTCACAGGACCAGCCGCTCCGCGGCACGTGGGATCTTCCCGGACCGGGGCATGAACCCGTGTCCCCTGCATCGGCAGGCGGACTCTCAACCACTGCGCCACCAGGGAAGCCCTCAATGACAGTTCTTAATTTATCTGTTCACTGTGCATTTATTTTGCTCGTGCTTTCATGCTACTTGTAATATTCCATACACCGTGTTCATATACTAATTTACTGAACAGATATTTGATTGGTGCTATTAGACCCCAGGCATCCCACTAGTGAAACCCAATTCCCTGCCCTCAGAAAGCTTACACCCTACTGCGGTGCTAGACAATGAATAAGGAAAATGCAAGCGAATCGGATAAGGGCGAGTGCCAAGGAGAAACAGAGAGCAAGGCGAGTGCCTCGGCCGCGTTGGGAGGGCAGCTGGGGTTTTAGACAGAACAGTTAGGAATTTGACATTTGAGTGGAGACCTCAAACAAAGAAGGAACAAGCCCTGACGCTCGCAGGGGAGGAAGCTTCCAGAAGGAAGAACAGCTAATACAGGAGGAGCACGCGTGGACCAACGGGGAAGAGGGTGGGGATGCGGTGGGCAGGCGCAGAGAGAGATGGGCAGAGTGACAGGAGAAGTCGGTGGAGTACCTGGGGCCTGGAGCCCTCTGAGCGGGGGCACAACCTGACTTAGCATACAGTAGCCACAGGCAGAATAAGAGTCCACTAGGTAACGACCAGGCCCTGAGAAACATCAATAGGAAAAGCATTACCTACGGTAATACGTGTGGGTATTTTTCTACGTGTTTCATTATTTACTTCTGATTGTCAGGGAAGTCAGTATTGCTATTCCAATTTGGAGACCAGGCGTCAATAAATAGTCTTTGGGATTTCAGGACCGGTAAATTTTTTTTATGTAATGTTTAGAGATTTTGTTTGTTTGTTTCCTAGAACCAAGTACGTAGGAAAAAGACACAAGTGCAACTCAGAGGTCAGTTTTTCAAGTGGAATGAGTTTGGCTTTATGAAAACTCTTTTCTTTCAAGGTCTTGAGGAAACTACCTTAGACCAGGGCTGCTTGCAAACCAGTGATTAGGAAATACAGGGCTATGACAGATTTAACCGTGAGAGCCAAAATATGGACTGACAAGCAGACCTGTGGGGTGCATTTCACTTCTCCAGCTGTAAGAAGGGGGTAGAACCTCCCGTGTCCCCCTCGCAGAAACACTGGGAAGACGCACGTGGTAATGGCTGGAAGGCCTTAAATGACTGGAAGAGAGAAAGGTCCTATTTCAATCGTGAGGCTAGTCACTCATGTTTAATGCCACCACATTTACCTTTTATATAGAGAGACATAGTCATCTTTGAAAAGTTCTTTATGAATAATCCTAGCATATCATTGGTCACTTTTTTGTACCCCTCTCCCTTTTCCATCACTTTTAAAACTTGTTAACCTATGTAACCTTTTCGTAATGAGTTCCCCTAACCTGACTGTACTCTAAAGCCTCCGATGCAGAGTTTAGCATCTGAAAATACGGAGTTGAGGTGCACTCCAGGAACTTTCCATTTTTAATGTGCTTTTGGAAGCTTCAGAGAGCTGATGGGGACTGAATCATATTTAAAGCGATGTGAGGGAAAAATCCCTTTTCCTCACAGAGCTGAGCTGTCTAAAGAATTTCTAATGCTAAGCACTTCGGCATCGACATTCTTAGCAACACGTACATACAATTAATTTTATTACAGCTGTTTCTTTGCTCATTTTTGCTGTAGGAAAACGCAAATCCCGCCATGAGCACTTTTCTTTCAGCTGCTTTTGAACATGATAAGCCAGATTCTCTCACACGGTGTCAGCGGGCCGGACCAGGCTGAGCAAAGAGACGAAGAGTTGAAAGATGGGATACTGTTTATCTGAGATATGAAATGGGCTGAAGCATTAAGTGACACTACATCACATAAGGGAAAACGGTGTCATAAAAAATAGGGGCTTTTGTGAAAAAGTAGAAACTTCATCTCACAAAGAAAATCTCATTGTGAAGGTGAAGATTAGAGGTCTTTACTCGAAGCTGCACACAGGGTCTTTAACACGTTTGCTTTAACGAGTTTGCTGTTTAAAATTTCCATCCAAATTTAAGAGGAAAATGTACAAGCAGTGATAAAGGTCAAGGTGCTTTGAAGGCGAACTGACAGAGGGCCGTTGAAAATTGCCTTCTCTGAACTCCTGGCAGAGTCTGCAATGGGCCAGCTACAGCAAAAGAGGACTTTTCTTGAGAAAGAATCAGAGAGACTGATAGAGACTCCTTTGGTAATCTGTGAACACGACAATAAAATCTAGTAAAATGTCAGTTTTCTAAATTCAAATTCCAGTGAACCAGAGACCAAAGGCACGAGATAGAAAAGAGGCAAAGAAAAAGGGGGAAATGCGTAAGGACAACTTTTCAATTTATACGGTAGGCTGTTTCCCTAAAGAAAAGAGGAGAATGTGATTGTGAGCTGGCCTGTGTCCCCACCAAACAGTACTGAAAATAGCGGCTTATAATCGACTGTGTAGCATCTTTTTCTCTTTTTAGTTTTATTCAGTAGGTGCAACCTTGAACTAAAGATTAGGTTTAACCAAATAGATAGGAAGCCACTTTGGTTTCAGCTCTGACATGAAATGAGCTTAGAAGTTTGTCACTCCTGCTCTTAATATAAAGACAAACAGAAGAGGAATGACTTTGCTTGGACTCATCCAAGAACTGAGATTTCAGAGCAAGCCCCACCCTGAAATCTGGAGAAACAGAGAATCCAGAGAGTCACGCTTGCCTGGAGCAGAAGCTTCAGGGGTCACGAGCTGGTGAGGGACAGATAAATGGCAACTCTGACAAGTTACTGGAGGTAGAGTATGGGTGAGTGCGAGACGGAACCACTTTGCGGGCTTAACTCCGGAATCTTACCAGGATTTCCTGGTGCAGACCCAGCAACAATGCAGAGGGAGGAGAGGAGTCACCACTGTGAAATGTCAAAAGGCTCCTTGAGGGCTTCCCTGGTGGCGCAGCTGTTGAGAGTCCACCTGCCAATGCAGGGGACGTGGGTTCGTGCCCCGGTCCGGGAAGATCCCACATGCCGCGGAGCGGCTGGGCCCGTGAGCCATGGCCGCTGAGCCTGCGCGTCCGGAGCCTGTGCTCCGCAACGGGAGAGGCCACAATAGTGAGAGGCCCACGTACCACAAGAAAAAAAAAAAAAAGGTTCCTTGATAACAAAGCCTCCTCTCCAGGGAAAGGACATCACCAGGGCCTTGTCTTATTGGAAGCCGAAAGGGAATCACCCAACCCCGGCCCCCTTCTGGTCTTCCTGTCTCACCTGAGGGGAAATCTTTTTCTTTTTGTAATTTTAGAAACACTTGTGAAGGTATCAGCCCACAGACACAAGCTCACTGAAAACCTAAAATTTAATCATACGATTATAGAGCTTTGCCCCTCCTCCATGTTACCACCACACTATAGAGCTCCTGTGTGATACAGCGCATTACTGGAAGGTGCACATGTCTGAGGAAGAGGACTGAGGGAAGCCCAAAGACAACAGGGAGATAAAGACAGGAACCATAGAGTAATTTAAAGCCCCTGGACCCCTACAGCTACAACAAACATTAAACATAGCCCGAATCCTGGCTAGATTAACATAAAAACTCACGTTAAAGTGCTATTTACCTCAGCTCCTATGACCTGATACAGCACATCTAGTTTTCAACAACAAAAAATTACAGGACATGCTGAAGTTCCAGAAGGAACACAGTCTGAAGGCAAAAAGCAAACATAAAAACCAGACTCAGATATGACATCAGGTTTGGAATTATCATATAAGGAATTTAAAATAACCATGATCAAGATGATGAGGGCTCTAATGAAAGAAGTAGGCAATGAGATAAGATAGTTATGTAAGAAGAAAAAAATGGAACTTTAAGAATCAAAAGGAAATACTACAGGTCAAAACACTGTAATTAATGAAAATTGCCTTAGATGGGCTCATTGGTGACTGGACACCAGCAAAGAAAGAATCAGTGAGCCTAAAGATAGGTCAATAGAAATTTCCTAAACCGAAATGAAAATAGAAGCAAAGGATGACAAAAACAGGACATCTAATTACTGTAGAACAGTTTTTAAAAAGTACAACTTACATGCAGTGGAAATATCAGAACTAGTAGAAAGAGGAAATGGAGCAAAGGAAATATTTTAACTAATAAATGGCCAAGAATTTTACAAAATTAATGATAGACAACAAATCAAAACTTCAGCAAGCTCAGAGAACACCCAGAAAGATAAACACCAAAAAGCTACACCTAAGCATATCATAGTCACACTGCAGAAAACCAAAGACAAAGAAAAAAACCTGAAAGAAGCTAGGGTAAATGGAACACTTTACCTATAGAGAAACAAGGATGTGGATGACAGCGGCGTTCTCATCAGAATCAATAATCACTTTAAATACGAATGGTCTAAATACACCAATTAAAAGACAGAGGATGTCAGAGTGGATTAAAAAGCAAGACCCCAGGGGACACTCATGTGGGAACTATATATCTACATAACTATACATTTTTAAGTAACTTTTAAGTACCTATATATAATATCTTGTAAGCAATTTTTATCCTCTTTATTTTAAACAGCACAGAAATCTTATTACTAGTGTGTCTCCATTTAAACTGTCTCTGACATCCTTTTGGGGCCATCTTAAGATTAGGTACAGATCTAAATTTCATCTTTTATATTTATTAGCGGTCATCTTTTGAAAGAGAAATTAGATCAATTTATTATCTTTCATAACAACACAGCCCAAGAATTTCACTGAGCTCAAAAAAAAAAAAATAATGTGAAAGTAAAATTCTTATTGAAGTGGGTAAACATAGATACTAATACATGTATTTATGCACTTGTAATTCTCCACTTTCCTTCGAGGGATTCTGAAAATCTCTTTTATATTTGCTCTTCTATTACTTCATCATTTTGTGTCTTTTTTTTTTGCCTGCCTGTCACTCTGACCAAGATAATTTCAAATTTAATCATTCTCACAATAATGTATTTCAAAATGACTTCCATGCAAAAAGTAAAAGCAACTGCACTGATGTGCAAATGTTAAATCCCTTAGGTTCCGAGACTTGGACTATGTCTCAAGAAATAGCCTTTGCTGATCTGCAAAGTGTTTGCATAAAAGGGTCACTGTGTCATTCTATAATGCTTCTCCTCTCTTCTCAAATTGCTATCCACCAACCTGAAATTGTCTGGCTGTGATCAAGCAGACAAGAGCCAACTTCATGTTTTTTAAGCAAAAGTACTTTAATGACCTCAAAACATAGTACATGAAACAGTCCCTCGGTGCTCAGAGTTCCTCGCTAAGCATTTCTTTTATTTTCTCTAGTTCCAGGAAGTTACTCTGTCTCTCTAGGGCTCCAGTTCCTTGGCTGTATAAAGCAGTCTATGATTCAAGGGACCATGAACAGAATTTAATATCCTGTATTGATCAGAGTCCTTCAAAACTACAAGTCCATTTCATTTTTCCATATTTCTTAATTGAAAGACAATTCAGAGAAAAAAAATGTTGGAAAGGGCTTGGCTTGCTGCTGGGTGAGCTGCACCTTTGCTTTCATGGCATTGCAAGAGAATCCCGAGGACCTGCCAATTTGCTATAGAAAAATAAATCCCATTCCTATTCGATTTGTACAAAAATCAAAGCCATTAATTTTCTTAATTTTTTTTTTTTTACTTTCATGGGAAGAAGTTATCCAGATTTTCTTTCACTGAAGTTAATATTTCAAGGTTTTCCTTTCTTCTTCCCCAATGTTTTCCATGGACCCACCCCCCTCTGCATTGGTATCTTTGGGAGTTGAGCACAAAGCAACAGAGACATACTGGACATATTGATCACTAAGTGAAATGCTTTCTCCAGCAACCATAACTCAGTGAAAGCCCAGAGAACTGCCTTTCTTTTGCACATGAATTCTTTTCTAATTACTTCAGACAGTACAGATGGCAGAAACAGATACAAAAGTACCTGCTCAAATACTGCTGCAAAAATAAAGCTGATTCAGCGAGAGATACTCTGCTGTGTTCTGTGGTTAGCCAATATATTCCTAATTTTAGTGTACAATTTCTCAATAATTATGAAGTGAATTCATTCCTTTGTGCATTACAGTATGTGAATGTATTAGTTTTATTACTGCCATAATAAATCATCAAAACTTAGTGGCTTAAAATAATAAACACTTATTATCTTTTTTTGTGTGTGTGGTATGAGGGCCTCTCACTGCTGTGGCCTCTCCTGCTGCGGAGCGCAGGCTCAGCAGCCACGGCCCACGGGCCCAGCCGCTCCGCAGTGCGCGGGATCCTCCCGGACTGGGGCACAAACCCGCGTCCCCCGCATTGGCAAGCGGACTCTCAACCACTGGGCCACCAGGGAAGCCCCATTTATTATCTTATAGTTCTGCAGGTTAGAAGTCTGACACATGTCATACTGGACTAAAATAAGGTGTCAGCAGGACTGCATACTGTCCTGGAAGCTCTAAGGGAAAATCCATTGTCTTTCCTTTGTCGGTTTCTAGAAGACACCTGCATTCCTTGGCTCAGTACCCCCTCATCCCTTTTTTAAGCAACATCACATCTCCCCAGTCCTTCCTCCACCATCACTTCACAGCCAGTAGGGATTCTTGCTTTTAAAGACTCTTCTGATTATATTGGAGCTGCCTGGATAACCCATAATAATCTCCCCATCTCAAGGCCATACTCTTAACCACATCTGCAAAGTCCCTTTGGCCACGTAAGGTAACGTATTCATTCACCTGCTTCAGCGATTAGGCCACGTAGGTCTTTAAAGGGCCACTATACTGCCTGCTGCAATGAGGCTATTGTCCGGCACACTGAGAAAAAAAGAAGATGCTTCTCAAAATATTGATATGCAATAGAGAATGCACTTTGAACTGCTTCTTTTACATATTGGTGATTATTTCACATTGATTTAAAGCAGAGGTCAGCAAACCTTTTCGGTAAGGAGCAAACCCTATATATATTTGGCTTGCCAACCATTCAGTCTCTGTTACAACTACCCGATTCTGCTATCGTAGCGTGAAAGCAACCACTGACAATACATAAACGAATGAGCTTGGCTGCATTCCAATAAAAATCCCTAAACAAAAACAGGCAGTGGGCCAGATTTGGCCTGTGGGCTACAGTTTGCTGATTTGTAAACTAGAGCTATGAAATCTCTAATCCTATAAGTAAAGTCTGACACACATTTTCAAAACTGAGATCTTTTTTTCTGGATATAGAATATAATAAAACTAAAACTCTTCACCTGGCCTCTTTAGCAATATAACGAAGAATATAAACATTCTTCATTATCATAAAACCTTGGTTGAGTACCAGTGATAGGAAATAAGACCACAAGAAGCTAGAAGACCAAGAGTCAACCCTCAGTGGGCTTATAATTGGATGGGTGACACATGTTCATCAAAAGGTAATAGCATCATTTTTGATCTATATGTTCAGTTGAATAAATTATCTAACCTCCAAAAATACCATCTTTAAAAGTTATATAATGGGAGTTCCACTTCTGGTGAGTTCCACTTCTGGTGATGGCAACGTATTTTTTATTGGAACTAACCCTCCTGCAGACAACAATGATAAACTCTGGACAAAGTATTTTAAGAAATAAACTATATGTAGGCAGTGGGGACTGACCAAAAGCACACAGGACCTGGAGGGGAGTCTGTCCTTGAAAGAAAATAATTTTTCTGGATAAAAATTTGTGCTCGTATGACTTTTTGCTGAAGGGCACACCCCCATCTGTGTGCCAAGAGGCAGAAGAACTAAAACAGAAACCTGGTCTCACTGGCTTAAGAAGTCAAGGTATGGAGTTGGGAGATGCTAGAGAGCATAGGGAATAAGTAAGAAATTCCAGAAATTAGGGAGCCTCAGAATTGCATATGATCTCTGTCCAAACCTTGGCTGAACCCTGAAGTTTGTAAGCAATGGAGCAACACCAAGATTCCCTGGGAAAAGCAACAGCTGGAAGTTGGAAGAGCTGAGCATTTTCAGCTGCTATCAATTCCAGGGGAGCTAGAGATTAGGGTTTGAGTCCAATAATACTGATAAAGTTAAGTTACTGCTAGAACAAAAACCTACGGTTATAAGAGAAGGACCAAACTATCCAGAATCTCTATCTTTACAAATGAATGTTTCATTGAAAATGTGCAGTGCACTATAAACACGGAAAGAAATAGGAAAATGTGAACAATTGCTAACAGAAAGGTAGCACATAGTAACAGACTTCAAGATAACACAGATGTTGTCATTAGTAGGCAACGGTTTTAGAGTTGGTATAATAAATATATCAATGACTTAAAGGAGTACATGATCATTATAAATGAACACAAGGAGAAAATCTTCAGAGTAATGGAAACTATAAAAAGGGAACCAGGGCTTCCCTGGTGGCGCGGTGGTTGAGAGTCCGCCTGCCGATGCAGGGGACACGGGTTCGTGCCCCGGTCCGGGAAGATCCCACATGCCGCGGAGCGGCTGGGCCCGTGAGCCGTGGCTGCTGAGCCTGCACGTCGGAGCCTGTGCTCCACAACAGGAGAGGCCACAACAGTGAGAGGCCCGTGTACCACAAAAAAAAAGAGAACCAAATGGAAACTTCAGGAGAGAAAAAGTTAAGACATATAGAATTAAAAATATTTATTGTATACACTTATCAACTTAACAGAGATAGCCAAAGAAAATGTTAGTGAACTTGAAGATAAATCAAAAGTGAAAAAAGGAGAAAAAGAGTGTGAAAGGAGTGTGAACAAGCCTAGCTGCACAACAGCAAATGATTAGCGTATGTAGGATTGGAGTACCAGAGGAGAGGACAGAGAAAGTGGGGCAAAACAAATTTGAAGAAATAATGACCAACAGATCTTCAATTGTACTGAAAACAGCAAGGCATAGATCTCAAGAAGCTCTGAAAACCCCAAGCGTTTTTAAAAAAGAGAAAGAAAGAAGGAAGGAAAGAGAATAAGGGAGGAAGTAAATATGAAACACATCAGTTAAACTGCTGAACACTGAAGAGTAAATAGAAAATCTAGAAAGCGGTCAGAGAAAAATGTCCTGTTATATATAAGTAAGTAATAACATAACTAATGGTTGGCTTCTCATCAGAAACAATAATGGCCAGGATACTGTTGAAGCAGAGCAAGACCCCATGGTCCTTCCCTGTCATGTCCTCCGCCTGCCTTTTGTCTGTGGAAAAACTTTAGCCAAAGAATAAGTTTAATCAGAGAAGTGAGAAAATTCAGAAACAAAGGAAAACAGTCCAACAAGACTAAATAATCATAGTTTAGGCAGTAAGCAAAGTCAAGGACCTTTGGTTCCTTCTCAAGGGCTATAGATAATATTTTGAGCCGTATCCTGTGAGCTGTCTTTATAGGGACTGAAACCCTCACCAGGTGTAAAAAGTTAACTACGTGATGAGCAGACTGTAGCCATGACATAAGCTGCCACAGTTCTAAGAACTGGCCTTAAGGAAACGGGAGCAAACCGGCCCTAGAACTGAAGACTAACCGTACCTAAAATAAATCAAGATGATGCTGGTCAGATGACCGAGGATCAATTTCAAGATGACGGTCAGAGTTGACTGTGCTGTTTCTGCATGGAGCCCCCTCCCTCCGTCTATAAAATCTCTTGCCCACGGATTGTCAGTGGAGGGAGTCGGCCTTTGGACAGAAATCTGCCTTCTCCCCCACCCCCATTGCCGGCATCCAAAACAAAGCAAACTTTCCTTTCCACCAACCTGGCCTCTTTATTGGCTTTTGAATGGTGAGCAGCCGGACCCTACTTTCAGTTACACTGTGCCAGGCAAAAATACAAAAAGTGACATTGGAAGAAAATAATTTTTAGATAAAAGGAAGTTAAGAGAAATTTCCACCCACAAACCTGCACTACAAGAAATCCTAACCGAAATTCTTTTCTTGGAAGGTAAATGACACCAGATGAAAACTAGGATCTACAGGAAGATATAGAGTGTCTGACACGGGTACATGTATAAAACTCTCGCTCCTTTCGTGCGTGTATGTGTGTATCTCTCCAGGTATTTTTTGCTTTTCTAAACATATTTGAAAGTCATGTGAATGTTTAAAGCAAAAATAAAAGTACTAATACTGTATTGTGGAATTTATAACGTACTTGAGGTAAGACACACAACAACAATAGCACTTAGGATGGGGCAATAAATTGTGCTAAACTGCTGCATGGTTCTTACATTTTACATGAAGGGCTACACTATTAGCACTAAGTACATTGTGATAAATTAAGTATCTGCCCTAGGGCAAACACGCACACACACACACACACACACACACACACACACACACACTGCAAAGGAGCATAGCTACAAAGTCAATAGAGGACTTATACTGAAACACTAAAAAGTATTCAGTAAATCCAAGAAGGCAGAAAAGGTGAAATAAGTGAACATAAAGCTGATGGGACAATGAGAAATGAATAAAAAAATGTATGGACCTAAATCAAAGCATATCAATAATCATTAAATATAAATGAATTAAGCACTCCTAATAAGAAGCAGAAAGTATCAGCCTGAATTTAAAAAGCCATCTATGAGGGCTTCCCTGGTGGAGCAGTGGTTGAGAGTCCGCCTGCCAATGCAGGCGACGCGGGTTCAAGTCCCAGTCCGGGAGGATCCCACATGCCGCAGAGCGGCTGGGCCCGTGAGCCATGGCCGCTGAGCCTGTGCATCCGGAGCCTGTGCTCCGCAACGGGAGAGGCCACAACAGTGAGAGGCTCGCGTACAGCAAAAAAAAAAAAAAATGCCGTCTATGAGAGCGACACCTGAAATATAAAGGCCTGAGTAAGCTGGAAGTAAAAGGATGGAAAGTGATATACCATGCAGAGTGACCCGAGTGTCTGTATTAATACCTGGAGAAAAGTGACGTCATCACAAGGATTATTACCACAGATTAAGAGAGACAGCTCATCATGATAAAAGCTGAATTCACCAGAAAGACATAATGATTATCAAGTCTATGCAATAGTTGAAGAGCTTAAAAATATACAAAGCAACCTTGACAGAATTCAACAGAACAACTAACAAATCCATACTCACAGATTAGTCAATACTGTTAAAATACCACTTCTCTCAAAATTGATCTACAGAGTCAATGCAGTTACAGTTAAAGTCCCAGCAGGATATGTTTTGTAAATAATCACAAGTTAACTCCAAAATTTATATGGAAATGCTCAGGACCTAAAATAGCCAAATAATCTTAAAAAAAAAAAATTCGGAAGACTTTCACAACCAGATTTCAAGAGTTACTACAAAAGCTATGTTAATCAGGGTAGTATGGCGGTGACATACGATTGATAAATAGCCTAATAGAACAGACCCATTCTTAGATGATCAATTGATTTTTTTAGCCAAGGGACCAAATTAATATAGTGGGAAAAGGAAAGACTTTTTCAACAAATTATGACGGAAAAACTGGCTGAAAGTAATTTAATTTGGGTCATAGAGCCAAAAGTAAACCTAAAACTCCAAAGGAACATCTAGAAGAAAACACAGAGAAATATCTCCAAACACTTGGGGTAGGAGAAAATTCCTTAGGATTCAGAAAGCATTCTCCATGTAAGGAAATATTGGTAAAATGTATTTCATCAAAATTAAAAATTCTGCTCATCAAAAGACACTATCAGAATATGACTAGACAGAAAAAAACATTACATTATGCATTATAATATTTATAATATATCCAGAATATTTAAAGAATTCTTAGCACTCTACAATGAAAAGACAAACAACTCCAAAAAAATAAGGAGGGAAAATAAACTTGAAACAACAACAAATGTACGGACACCCAGGGGGGAAAGCAGGCTGGGGGGTTATGAATTGGGAGATTGGGTTGACATGTATACATTAATATGTATAAAATAGGTAACTAACAAGAACCTGCTGTATAGCACAGGGAACCCCACTTCACTGTACAGTAGAAACTAACACAACATTGTAAAACAACTCTACCCCAATAAGAAAACAAATAATTAATTATTAATTAATTAATTTTAAAGAAAGACACTTTAAAATGGAATGTATTTAAAAAAAGGCCAATAAGCACATGAAAAAAGTGTTCCACACTGTTAGCCAAAGGAGAAATGCAAATTATTACCACTAACACCCACTATGATGGCTAAAATTTTAAAAACAAAAACAAAACCCTTGAGTTCAACTCCAAATGTAGGTAAGATGTGGAGTGACTGGAAAGCAAATACCTTGCTGGTGGCATAGTCCAGACAGACCTCCTCCTACTGTGCTTCTCTTTATTGCGCGTCCACGTACCGTATTTCTTTTACCAATTGAATGTTTGTGGCAGCCCTGCATCAAGCGTTTGCTCACTTCGTGTCTCTGTGTCCCATTTTGGTAACGCACACAATATTTCAAATGTTTTCCTTGTTAACATATTTGTTACGGTGACCTGTGATCTTTGAGGTTACTATCGTAATTGTTTTGGGGCATCACAAACCGCACCCGTATTAGACAGCAAACTTAATTGCTAAATGTGGTGTGTGTTCTGACTCCCCTACAGACCAGCTGTTCCCTGTCTCTCTCCCTCTCCCCAGGCCTCCCTGTTCCCTGCGACGCAACAGTATTGAAATTAGGCCAATCAATAAACCTACAGTGGCCTCTAGGCATTTAAGTGAAAGGAAGAGTCACACATCTCTCACTTTAAAGTCAAAGCTAGAAATGGTTAAACACGGTGTGGAAGGCTGGAAAGTCAAGACAGGCCAAAAGCTAGGCCTCTTGTGCAGTTAGCCAAGTTGTGGATGCAAAGTTCCTGAAGGAAATTAAAAGTGCTCCTCCAGGAAACACAAATGATAAGAAAGAAAAACAGCCTTATTCTTGATATGGAGAAAGTTTCAGGGGTCTGGACAGAAGAGCAAACCAGCCACAACGTTTCCTTAAGCCAAAGCCTAATCCAGAGCAAGGCCCTCTTCAATACTATGAAGGCTGAGAGAGGTAAGGAAGCTGCAGAAGAAAAGTTTGGAGCCAGCAGAGGTTGGTTCATGAGGTTGAAGGGAAGAAGCCGTCTTCATAACATCGAAGTGCAAAGTGAAGCAGCAAGTGCTGATGTAGAAGCTGCAGCGAGTTATCCAGAAGATCTAGCTCAGATATTCATGAAGGTGGCTGCACTAAACAACAGATTTTCAATGTAGAAGAGACAGCCCTATATTGGAAGAAGGTGCCATCTAGGCCTTTCATAGCTAGAGAGGAGAAGTCAATGCCTGGCTTCAAAGCTTCAAAGGACAGGCTCTCTTGTTAGAGGCCGGTGCAGCTGGTGACTTTAAGCAGAAGCCAAGGCTCATTTACTATCCTGAAAATCCTAGGGTCCTTAAGAATTATGCTAAATCTATTCTGTCTGAGCTCTATAAATGGAACAACAAAGCCTGGATGACAGCATATCTGTTTATAATATGGTTTACTAAATATCTTAAGCCCACTGTTGAGAACTACCACTCAGAAAAAAAGATTCCTTTCAAAATATTACTGCTCATGGACAGTGCACCTGGTCACCCAAGAGCTCTGCTGGAGATGGACACTGAGATTAAAGTGGCTTTCATGCTGCTAACACAACATCTATTCTGCTGTCCATGGATCAAGGAGTCATTTTGACTTTCACATCTTATGATTTAAGAAACACATTTTGTAAGGCTGTAGCTGCCATACAGAGTGATTCCTCTGGTGGATCTGGGCAAAGTCAATTGAAAACATTCTGGAAGGGATTCACCATTCTAGATGCCATTAAGACATTCGTGATTTGTGGGAAGAGATCAAAATATCGATATCAACAGAAGTTTGGAAGAAGTTGATTCCAACCCTCACGGATGACTTTGAGGGGTTCAAGACTTCAGTGGAGGAAGGACTGCAGAGGTGGTGGAAATAGCAAGAGAACTAGAATTAGAAGTGGAGCCCAAAGATGTGACTGAATTACTATAATCTCAGAATAAAAGTTTAACAAATGAGGAGTTCATTTAATGAATGATGAGCAAAGAAAGTGGTTTCTTGAAATGGAATCTACTCCTGGTGAAGATGCTGTGAAGATTCTTGAAATACTACCAGGGATTTAGAACATTACACACACTTAGTTGATAAAGCAGCACAGGGTTTGAGGGGGTTGAGTCCAATTTTGAAAGAAGGTCCACTGTGGGTAAAATGCTATCAAACAGCATGGCAGGCTACAGAGAAATCATTCGTGAAAAGAAGAGTCAATCAATGCAGCAAACTTCACTGCTGTCTTATTTTAAGAAACTGCCATGGCCACCCCAGCTGCAGCACCCACCATCCTGATCCGTCAGCAGCCACCAACATCAAGGCAAGACCCTCCACCAGCAAAAAGATTAGGACTTGCTGAAGGCTCAGATGATGGTTAGCATTTTTTAGCAACCAAGTATTTTTAAATTAAGGTATGTACATTTTTTAGACATAATGCTATTGCACACTCAGTAGACTACAGTATCGTATAAACCTAACTTTTATATGTGCTAGGAAACCAAAAAAGTCATGTGACTCGCTTTACTTTGATATTCGCTTTATTGTAGTTGTCTGGGATGAAACTCACAAGATCTCTGAAAAATTCCTGTGACCCCTTTTGGAGAAAGGTTTGGCAGCCTATTATGAAGTTAAACGTTTACCTACCCTATTCAACTAGAAATTTCACTCCCAGATGTGGCTCTGTTTACAGAATGTTCTAGAACAGACAAAACTCATTTGTGTCTAAAAAATATCAGAAAAACTGTTGCCTCTGCGGGCGGGCGGGGGGGGGATTCACCTGGAGGCGACATGACAGAACTTTCTAGGGTGATGGAAATGTTCCATTTCTGGATAAAGTATTAGGCAGGTGGATGCATTAATTAAATGCATCAAATTGTGCACTTAAGACTTGTGTATATCATTATCTATAAATTTTATGTTAAAGAAAACTCTGTAAGCAAAAATTAAACTCTAGTTAGTAAGTTTGCTTTCCACACTAGTATTGTTAGCAATTTGGAAACCACTTTGTGTTTATTATAGGAATGAGCAAACGAGTGGCTACATATGATGGTGGGAGTCAAGTTCCCCCTGCTGAAGAAGAGAGTTACAAGTGCAGGAAGGTAAGGACTAGAATTTATCCTCTGGTGTTTTATTGTTCTCATGGAATTGGATGTATCAGTATTAACTTGTACTCCTAACTTCTTGTACGGGACTTCCCTGGTGGTCCAGTGGGTAGGACTCTGCCCTCCCGATGCAGGGGGCCCAGGTTCAATCCCTGGATGGGGAACTAGATCCAACATGCCACAACTAGGAGTTTGAATGCCGCAGCTAAGAGTTCACATGCTGCAGCTAAGGGGTCCCACATGCCGCAACGAGGATACCGCGTGCCACAGCTAAGACCCAGCATGGCCAAAATAAATAAAAATATAGAAAAAGAACTTTGCCTCTTTCTTTTTCCTCTTGCTTCATCTCTGTCTCTGCCTTCTCCTCCTCCTACTTTTTCTTTCCTCTCTCTCTCTCTCTCTCTCTCTCTTTCTGAATATGTAGACACACACCCCACACACACACACGCATATTTCCTAGCTCTATTTGCTCAGGAAATCTATAAACAATTATAATATGAAGGCAATGAGCACATCTGACACCTAGATCTTGGTTTCCAAGTACCCTTGCCCACTTCAAGAAGCCAGCCTTCTTCAAGAAAAAATCTGATTCCAGGATTGGCAGAGAAAAAACAAGCTGAAATTAGAAGATCTTTTGTCAGAAAATAAGTGTGATGGTCAGTTTTATGTATCGACTTGGCTAGACTCTAGCCCCAGTTACTCAATCAAATGATAGTCTAAGTATCATGGAAGGGGCATTTTGTAGACGTGATTAACTTTAAGTAAAGGAGATTATCCAGGATAATTTGCATGGACATGATCCAATCATTTAAAAGGATTTAAGAGCCAAACTGAGGTTTCCCTGAAAAGAAAGAAATTTTCCTGTGGACTACTGTTTTAGCTCCTGTACAAGAGCTTCTATTTTTCCAGAGTGTCTTACAGACTTCAGATTTGCCTAGGCAGCCCTACAGCAGTGTTAAGTCAATTCTTAGCAATACGTTATCTATCTATCTATCTATCTATCTATCTATCATCTACCTGTCTTCTACTGAGTCTGTTTCTCTGGTGGAACCCTAATTGATACGGTAACAGAGTACAAAATGATGGCAACATATCAAAAAGACATAGCAGCTGGCTTGAAGAGGCTTCCACTTACCCAGATGGGAATTCAGGGCATCAAAACAAATAATGGGTTAAAACTCACTGAAGAAAGTAAAAGTCTGTGTGTCTATACTAACATAATAAATAAATAAATAGGTAAATAAATAAATACAAGAAAGTGTGAAGTTAAGAATGATTGTCCTTAAATTCTATATATATGTGTTAGCATACGGTATTTGTCTTTCTCTTTCTGACTTACTTCACTCTGTATGACAGACTCTAGGTCTATCCACCTCATTACAAATAGCTCAATTTCATTTCTTTTTACGGCTGAGTAATATTCCATTGTATATATGTGCCACATCTTCTTTATCCATTCATCCGATGATGGACACTTAGGTTGTTTCCATCTCCGGGCTATTGTAAATAGAGCTGCAATGAACATTTTGGTACATGACTCTTTTTGAATTATGGTTTTCTCAGGGTATATGCCCATGCAGTAGAATGCCAACTAACAAATGTAAAAGAAATAGTGTAGGTAGAAAATCCTCGATGGATGCTAAAACTGCTGACTACAACATCAACGGATATAAAAGTTGGTGAGGAGCAGGATATTTACAGTCTAGTCTCCAAGTACCTCCCCAGGGCTTATTAATTATAGAGAAATATAGTAACTTCACAGTGGACCGCATCATCTAAATTAAAGGATCAAAGTCAACACCATCAATACTGGGACAAACCAAGTGCCTCTTGATATAACGCACTCAGAGGGACATAGCATCACTTCTGTGGTATACCTGACAATACACATTACCAGAATCTAATCAAGGAGAAATAGCCAAACCCCAAATGAAGGAGATTCTGTAAAGTAATGCCTGTTTTCCTTTAAAATGGCAATGTCCAAAAAGATTTTTAAAAGGCTGATGGATTGTTTGGGGATAAAAGAGTAAATTAGCATGACAACAAAGTATTTGTAATCCTGGATTACATCCTACAAGAGAAAATAAAATTAGCTCTAAAGGACATTATTGGGATAACTGACAGTTTTGTCTGTGGATCAGATAATAGTAGTGTATCAACGTTAAATTTCCCAATTTTTTAAAATTGGACTGTGGTTCTATAGGATAATATCCTTGCGCTTGGGAAATACAATCAATACTTTGAAATATTCAGAAGCAAAAAGACTCAATGTCTTCACATTAGCAAGGGCTCAGAAAAATATGCAGATGTAAATAAGTACACGGTGAGAGAATGAAAAATCAAATGGGACAAAACGTAAACAATTGGTGAGTTTGGGTAACGGGATGAGGGAGTTCCTAACGCTATTCTTGCGACCTGTCTGAAAGTTTGAAATTATCATCAAATCTAAAAGTTACAAAAAGAAAACAAAACATATGTAAAGGAAAGCTGTAGTTCCAAGATTGCATTTGTAGTAATAAACACATGGGTATAAAGAAAATAAAAAGGCTTTAGGTATTATTTCCACTGAAAAGCAATCAACAAATTAGACTAAAGATAAACAGCTAAGACAAAGCTGCCTTTTACATTCTGCCTTGTCATTCCAGGTTAACTAGAACGTGAAACTGGAATTTTGTTTCCTGATCTTGTAAAAATTCGTTACTTATCTTTTTTCCATGTTTCTGCTTTGCTTTCCAGCCTCTCATGTCTGTAATTCTCCAAATCACAGGTTCCAACTGGATCATTCTCCACAAATGATTTCAGAGTTAAAGAATTATCTCTTTGTATAAACCCCAACAGAAAGAAATCAAATATTTATCCTAGCTAAATAGCAGAATATTCCTCATGGGAAAATGCTTTCTCAACTGGGTCCCCTGTTCTCCTGGGTGTCTTTAGATATTGTAGCCTAAATAATACTAGAAGGAATTCTCATCTCAAATTAGTAAATAAATGATAGCAGGATTATTTTATTTGCAAGGAGCCACTAAAACTGGACTTGAAAAAGCGGGGAGGGGGGGGAGGAAAGACATGATTATATTGCAATGTTGCTGAATTGGAGAGAAAGGGGATGGACTTAAATTTATAATGTGGGTTGAACTTTCCCCATTTGTAGAGACCTTTATTGTGGAAATAAATGGGTTGTATGTGGTTTTTGTTTCCTTCTCCCCCCCAAACTTGGGTTCTTCAATCTCCAATATTTTTTTTTCCAAAGCTGCAATTACTGAGATTACAAATAATGTGAAGCATCACAGCTGGTCCTGGCATGTCTCCAACACATAATCACCTGTCATGTGTACTAATTCCTGCTATGATTAAGCCCCTTTATTCGCAGGAGGGTCTGACAGCTCTATTGTTTAAAATGTCACCGATTAATAGAACAGGCATGAGTTTGTCTGTACTCTGACTAGTTTCCTTGCATATTTTCTATGTCAGCTTCAGCTAAGCTGTTGTTCTGTTTATTTGATAAGTGATCACTTTTCCTGGAGCCTCGTACTGTCAATAAAAGACTAAAGATATGTGAGACCACAGCTTAGTTCGATATAAATGTGGATTCAAACAAAGTCTTCTAGAAAACATTAGAAAGCGAGACTCATGGGCTCCAGACTGAAGAAGTAGACACAGAATGGTCTTGGTTTCTTTTAAGATAAAATGCCAGGGCTTAAACATAACAATAATAACATTTTCCTTTGTTTTGAGAAAATAAGCTTATGGCCAAATCTGTGGAAAATTTTCCATTTAAAATAGATGTTCAATATATTTCTCAATATATACGTTCAATATGTTTTCAACATATTACTGACAATGAAGAGAATGTTTTCAAAATCTTTTTATTCCTTCTCTAAAACCCAACTCTAAGTAGTAATTAGATGTGGCAAATCTTATGAAACTGATAACAGAGATACAAAGCTCGCTTCAACTAAAAGAAAAATCCAAATACATTCTATAGGTGACCTTGAAAAATGGAAAATTACAAGTGCTTATTCGGTTGTTTGAACTGAAAATTGTGTGAGATCCTGAAAAGCTCCATTGAGAAAAATTGGCACAGTCCTAAAGTGGCCTAAATAGTGATGCCAGGAAGAATAAGGAGGCTTTGTGTTAATGCTTAAGTTCCATCTCCCGACTATATCTTATTCAAATTCATGCATGCTTTGCTAATATCTTTCACCTGCTACCATTTGCATGTGTGGTTGCAACTAGATTCCTCCAGTCCTTCATCAAATATTAGCCTCATCCTGTTTCTGCAGCCCAGCAATCACGTCTGCACTAGTTTCCATTGTCTGATGTTTGCCTAAAATTGGATCAAAGACCACAGCAAGTAACTCTGATTGCACAGAGACCCATCTGAGAAGAATGCCTTTCCCAGATCCATCTGATTCACCAGCTGCAAAGATAGGTGATAGATAGGTAGGTAGGTAGGTAGGTAGATAGATAGATAGACAGAGGATAGATAGACAGCAGATAGATAAATGATAGATAGATAGATAGATTGATAGATAGATAGAAGATAGATGATAGATAGATAGATAGATGACAGATAGATAATAGAATCAGAACTCCCAGCTCCAACATTTCTAGCCTCCAACCCATCTGCAGAGCCTTTCTGATCCTTGCCTCAAGACCTTCACTTTGTTGGGTTTTATCACCAAGTCTTAACCTTTCCCTTACATGTAGTGAAGACTTTATCCCTAATGGCTCAAAGAACTTGAAAGGCAGTCAAAAGTTATCAACTCAGTCAACAGCGAGTAAAAAAATGCACATTAAAAAAATACCGATTTGGTGTCCTTGAGTCAACATCCTACTGACCTAGAGGAAGAAAAAGTTTGAGTAGAGAGCCTCTGGCAATCTTCCAAGATACTCTGAAAAGAACTAACATTCTAGGGACAAGATTTTAAGAGTGGAGGATTCTAAACCCAGTTTCAGAATCCCACCCTTCCATCAGCACACTATAAGGCTGTTTGACACGCTGCGTTTTCACCCCAAAAAGTGCATAGATGAATGGATACGTAGAGAGCTAGGCTTTGCCCTGGACAAATTTTTCCCTTCCTCTCCTCCTCCTGAATGAAATCCCAGCATGTGCCAAAGGACAACTCCTGTGAAGACAGATAGTTTCATCACTTGTAGAAATTAGGCAAACATGTAGACAGCAGAACAAATTGGTACTTAGACTCCGCCATGTTTCTAAAAATAACAACAGTTAACAATTACCCCGGAAACTGCTTGTTAAAATGTCTAAAACTCTTTCAAAAATAATAGTTGGGAATGCTAGTGAGTCATCAATTCTTTTTTTAAAGCCACGTGCTAACTACCATAAAACCTTCTCTGTTGACATAACTTGTTGCCGTTATTCAGTCTGTTACAGGTGTAACATAATTTTTACATAAGTTTTGGGGAAAAGCATATTAATTTTATTTTGTAAACTGTATAATATTTTAAATGGGCTTGGAGAGCTATCGGGAAAAAAAGCCCATGCTGAGTCCATTTGAAAGGAGGAGCAAGAAAGGAATATTCCACATAAAAATTTCCCATTTTATTTTCTCAGTATTTTACTCTTTAGAATTTCTTAAAGCTAGTTACACCTATATAAAATAGCATGACCTTGTAAGGATGCATGTATGTATTGCATATAGTCACTTATTAGAATCTCGTAATTAAGTACACTCATTTAGATATATCCCAAGTCACATAGATATATTCCCCACACATAGAAACTAAATATACTGTGTATACAGATCGGGAAAATGTGATACAGATTGAAGCAGTATAAAAATCTTTAAGAGCACGGGCTCTGGAGTTAGCTATATTTAATTCCTACCTCTTTCAGGAGTCTTGGGAAAATTGCTTATACATTCTAAGACTCAGTTTCCCCAACTGCAAAATGGGAGATAGTAACAGTCCTATCCTGAAAGATTTAAGGCATATAATAAAAGCACTTTGCACCAGGCAAATTGATCAAGATTGGAAAGGCCCCGTATCAGTCAGTTCTTGCTGCAACAATGCCATGTAACAACTTTAAAATCTGAGAGATTTACAAAACACAAAGGTTTATCTGTCACTCAGGTTACACTTCCGGAGCTGGCTGACTGCCGCTCTGTGAGCCTGAGGCTATGTTGCAGGCAACAGGTGGATGATGGGTCAGCTCTACACGTCTGCTTACGCTGGGAGCCAGGCTCGAGAAGTGGCCCCTATTTGACGCCTGAGGTTCACACGGTGGAGGGCAAAGACTCAAGAGTATTGGTGAGGGCTTCCCTGGTGGCGCAGTGGTTGGGGGTCTGCCTGCCGATCCAGGGGACGTGGGTTCGTGCTCCGCTCCGGGAAGATCCCACATGCCGCGGAGCGGCTGGGCCCGTGAGCCATGGCCGCTGAGCCTGCGCGTCCGGAGCTTGTGCTCCGCAAAGGGAGAGGCCGCAACAGTGAGAGGCCCGCGTACCGAAAAAAAAAAAAAAAAAGAGTAGTGGTGAAATACGACCCCTGTCACTTCTCACATTATATCTGGCCCATGTGGTTCACATGGCCGAGCACAAAGTCAGTGGGGCAGGGATAGATATCCCCACCAGGAGCTAGACAAGTCACATGGCAAAGGATATATACAGTTAATTATGCTATTCAAGGGGAGCCGTGAAGATTTGTGACTACAATACAATTTACTATGTATACCCAGTGACAAAAACAGCTTAATGTAGTTTAGCAAAAAAGAGGAATTTGCCAAAAGAGACTATATGGGGGCATGCCATATAATCAAAGAAAAGGATGAACAACTCAGTTACGGACGGGGTAGACACACATCTGGTCTTCAAGAAGAGTGGGAAACAGAGTCTTGATGACAGCTAGACCTCTGTATCTCTCTGACACCAATGGGCGTTGGCTTCACTTTTTTCCCCCAAAGAACATTAAATTCCAACACATGGCAGAAAACATGGCTGTCTCTGGCTCACAAGTCCCATATTCCTTCCCTAACTGGGAGAGACCCCGTCGCTTTACCACTTATGATTACAGAAGTCCTGGAGAAGAATATGGAGTGAATCAGATTTTGTTTTGGCCCAACCTGAATCAGATGTCCCATCCATTTAGCCCAAGCTGGGGTCCTTTTCCACAGAAACACATGATGGAGGAGGATGGTTTGGTGAAAAAACAAGTGTTTGCCATACCAGGACATAGTACATGGACGTATTCAAGAGTTAAAAATTATTTGTAGAACAGGTATTATTTTGCTTTATACATTTAAATTTATATTTTATGCAGAGCAATTTTCAGTGAGACAAGTTTAAACTCCCATATACAATCCTGAATGGCGTTTGGAGCCCAGTGTACCTAGTTGAGAAGCAGCCTGTTTCGGCTGTAAAATGGGTGTGAACGCAGTACTACGTCATATGGCTTTTGTGAGGGTGAAATGAGTTAATGGATACAAAGTACTAGAGCAGTGCTTTATCCACAGCAAATGTTCAGTCAGTATCAACCGGCCTAGACTGCTAGACAGTGAAATCTGTGTGCATAGAACTATATAAAAAAATACATACACACTAATTATATGTATGTAAACATACAGACACATACATATATATGTACATATATACATACACACATACATACCTATATACAAATATTATATACAGGGAAAGAATTGTTCTCGTGCAAAGGAGAAGGCCATTATGAGATGATTTTGTGCTTGTATGACTGCAGTATTTCCTGGGCCACATTTCGTCTTAATGGCCTAGCAGCAAAGAGGACTTGGAAGGTGCATACAGATGGTTTTTCTGCTGTGGGTCCAGATGGCTTCTCTGCAGTCTTAAGCATGGCCAGCTTCTGGGTTCACCTTGAGGCGTGTACAGCAACATATTTCTCTTGGTGGTACAACGACCTGAGAGTATGGTTCTGCAAAACCACTCTCTGATTTCACCAGGTGCATGGCAGGGGGTGGGGTGGGCACCACAAGAAGGGCACTGGAGTACAGTCATAGTTGTTATCTGTGTTACAGCTGCATATGTTATAACCCTACAAGACAAAACTACGATTTCTTTACACAGTTCAATTGTTTGCAAAGAAATTGGAAGGAAAGGGGGCAAAAAATAGTTTTTTGCATCACCTAGATATTCATCATTTCCAATGCTCTTCCTTTTTTCCTCTGAGGATCCAAGTTTTCGTCACTTTCCTTCAGCTTGAAGAACATCCTTTAGCATTTATTGTAATGCAGGTCTTCTGGTGACAAATTATTTTAATTTTCTTTTATCTGAAAATGTATTTTTTGCTCTCATTTTTGAAAAATACCATGTGTGAGGAATACAGAATAAGGTGACACCTGAAGCCTTCACTTTAAGGACCTTCTAAACTTCTTAATGAGGTAGAGTGCTTAATTAAAATGATATTGTGCTTTGCATATGTTTTTTTTCCTATATGATAAGTGTTTTCTCCTCTCTCCTCCCCTCCTTTGAGTGGAAATGTTATCCTCATACTTTTTTTTTTTTGCCGTACGCAGGCCTCTCACTGTTGTGTCCTCTCCCGTTGTGGAGCACAGGCTCCGACGTGCAGGCTTAGCGGCCATGGCTCATGGGCCCAGCTGCTCCGCAGCATGTGGGATCTTCCCAGACCTGGGCACGAACCCGTGTCCCCTGCATCGGCAGGCAGACTCTCAACCACTGTGCCACCAGGGAAGCCCTATCCTCATACTTTGATAGACAATATCAGATATCTCTACTGTGAAGTCTTCCTTTATTTTCTGAAGAAGAGCTCGCTGTTCTGCTCACGGTGCTAGCCAGCGTAGTGCTATTTTCCTAGTCTTCATACTTATATAATATATATTAAATCTCAAGAAGAAAAAGAACAAACCACAAGTTCAGGTGGTAAGGATGTCCTAAGTGACAGCAAGTCTTACCTGAACATTTCTTTTTACTTTCGATTCCATTTACCCTCCACTTAGAATTTCAACATGCAACTACATTTTTGTTTATTGATCCAATTATGTGACCTCCTTAACTAATGAATTTTTCATGTGATTTCCCATTGCTGTCACCATGAGGTCTTTGCAGATCTATCTTTCCTATATTTACATATATGGTCTTATCTCTTCCCTTCTCTTAGAGAGTTAGTACTGAATTTGCATTTGGTCCCTCACCCATGACAATCTGAATAAACAGAATCTCCAACAGAATTGGAAACTCTTCGAGACAGCTCCAGAGCACTTTCCCATCATCCTTGAAACAACGTCTGGCTCTGATCCCAGGTGCAAGGCTATGCAGAGGTTTGAGTGAATATACCGTTGTTCTGGGAAGTTGCCTTCATTTTTAAATGACACTTTCAAAGGATATAGAATTCTGGGCTGACAGTGGTTTTGCTTTCAGCATTTTCAAAAGGTTATTCCATTCTTCTCTGCCCTTCATGGTTTCTGATGAGAAGGTGACTATTAATCATCATTGTTCCTCTATATACAATGTGTCAGTGTTCAAGATTTACTCTTTATCCTTGGCTTTTAACAATTTACCATGATGTAACTTAGCCTTGGATTTGCTGTGTTCACTGTGGTTTTGTTTGTATGGCATCTTGTATCTAAACATTTCTAACTTTCATCAAATTTGGAAAATATTCAGCTATTATTTCTTCAAATATTTTTTTCTGCTCTGTTCTTTCTCCTCTCCTTCTGATATTCTTATTATATGTTTGATTATTTTATCCAATCTAACAAGACATTATCCATTTTCCAAAATCTCTCTTCTGTTTTTCACCTTGGACAATTTCTATTGCTTTATCTTGAGTTCACTCACTCTTTCCTCTGTCATGTCTATTTGACTATTAAGTTTTTCCAGTGAATATTTTTATCATAATTCTAATTTTCAGTTCTATGACTTCCATTTGTTCTCATTTTGTTGTTTTTATTTCTCTGATGAGATTTCCCATTTCTCTCCTGAGGTTCTCGTTCCGTGAAAACATGTTCTGTTTTACTTCATTGGCTATTGCTATAATAGCTGCTTTAATATCCTTATCTGTTAGTTCCAACATCTGGTTCATCTCCTAGTCAGATACAATTCATTTTCTTTTCTCTTGAGAATGTGTTCCATTTTCTTGGATCTTTGTATCCAAGAAAGATACAAAGTTGTATCTATACAAAGTTGGATAATTTTGACTATAACTTAGACATTATGAATGTTAACAGATCCTGGATACTGTTATTTCCTCTGATAGTGCTGTTTTCTTTGTTTTAGCAGATAATTTTCTTGGCTGGCCTTGAAGTGCAAATTGTTTCCTGGGCGGAAGTTCAGTCTCAGCTTGGATCTCTTGTCTTTAGCTGAGGTGCTTTGAGTCTGTTCCCATGCACACATATTTCTGGGTCCATCAGAGATGTTGTGGACAGAGATTGGGGATCCGTTCTCTGCCTCTTTTCCTTCCAGGACTACCCCTACTCTCTCCAGCATTCAGTTTCCTGGCTTCACTATAGTTTCTCAGGCCAGAAAAACTGAGTTTTCTATATGTGCCCCTGCCACCACTATGCGAGCCAGGCAGACTACACTTAAGCCCCAGACCAAAAGCCATGGAGATGGAAACTTACTTCTATAGATCCGCGTCTCTTCTCCTGCAAGCACACGTGCACTAGCCGGCAGGGTCTGTCTGCTTCTGTTCACTATCTAGAACCTCAGGCTGTTATTTCCAGCTTTCACGGTTGTTTTCTGCCAAGACAGGGAATCCTGCAGGGAGGGTCTTAGTCTGTCAGACCCATAAGGGGAAGTTTCTGCCTAAGTTTATTTTTAAAATAATTTTGCATCCAGATGAAAAGCTTCAATTATAAGTATTTTTTTAAAAGGAAGGAGTTAAGGAAGCTATCTTGTTCACTTGCTGAAAGAAATCACTAAAGATGCCCAGTCAATCAATAAATGTCTGGGAGGTGAAGCTTCTCTAATCCTCAAGGTGGAAGCAGAGTGGAACAATTTTCAAACAGCAAATATCTAGGGAGCACTTACATTTACTCTTCAGAATGGCATGATGATTTAGGTACTATGTCCACACCTGTTGTACAGCTGAGGAAACAGAGGCACAGGAAGTTAAGTCAGTTGACAAGCTCACGGAATGAAGGAGCCTTGACATAAAAGGAATCCAGGAACAGCCCAGGCCTCCTCTGGGCTGAACTCGGAGAGGCTGTCAAGGCCCCAGCATAGGCCGTGCCCAACAAGCAAAGCCAAAGGAAGGTGAGCTTGTAGAGACACCTGGGGGTGGGTAGAGGGTGTCACCCACTCTTGCAGGGAGAACAGAAACCTACCCCCTCCCCAAGAGAGGAGGAACAGATGCCGCCGGCAGAGGCCTGGGGTGAGTGGGAAGGCTGCAGAGTGCAGGACCCTCACCGCCTGAGATGCTGTGGGCACATGGTCGGCAGGGGCGGCAGAGCAGGGCTCCTCAGTGGACACCGGTGCGGGACGCCCAGAAAAAGCAGCGCTCTGTGCAGAGACCCTCCTGCTGCCGCCGTAAACCCCTCCTCCACTCAGATGCCGTCAGGGAGAGAAGACTCTGGGGGAAGAACCTTGAGAGAAGGCTCTGAAGGGTGTTTCAGCTTCAGATTGAACAAGGGGCTAATTGCTTTAATATGTCAAGAGAATGACCAACGGTGTAATAGAAAATGGGCAAAGACAGCGTCGGTTCACTAAAAAAGTAAACACGAGTCCTCTTAAAACAAAAGCATGAGAATGTGTTCAGTTGCACTTTTAATAAGAGAAACGCAGCTTAGCACTACCAGACCTACCCCATTCTCACTCTGCAGGAGGACAAAAGTCACAGGCTGGAGTCCCCTGGGAAATGCTCGCCCTTCTGCGGGGAGCCCGGCCCTGGAGGGTCTGGAAGGAGTTGGTGGCAGGAACCTTCTAAACTAGGGGCTCTTGAGGCAGGGATTTTACTGTGTTTATTTTTTACTCTCCTAGGATGGTGCATAGCACATGGGAAATGCTCAATAACTTTTATTGTAAAACGGAACCGAAATTTCCATATTCATTATACACTCTATTTACTGGCGTGAAAGCCAAGCGGGGAGGAAAGTAGGAAGGGGCTACTGCGATAAAATAATTCTTATTTTACCCTGAAATGACTGCTATTAACATGCAATGCCTGTGTATTGTATTCTTCTCTGACATTGTAGGGACTAACATACACCAAAAAATACAGTGATACATGAAGACTAGAAATTAATGTTTCCAAATAAACATTTCTAGGAAAGAGGACTTCTCTTTCAGAAAGACTTTGTTTACTGCTGATGCATTCCAGAGAAACGAATTTGTAATCTGGTCAGGATGTGCTTATGAATTAATACATTCATTTTTCTCTCACCAAAAAAATAAATAAATAAAAATAAAAATGCCTAGATCATCGAGTATGCAATTCGGAGAATGGAAATTGGCCGAGGAACTAATCACAGCTCACAAAGAAAAACAAGATCCGCTATTTTGATGGAAATGTGTTTTCCTAGCATTTTTGTTATTTCCGTTGATAACTGCAGAAAATAGTTTTAGTGGGGACAATTGTTATTGTTCTCTATGTATTTCTACCCTAAGTTATGAATAAGGCAGTGTTCCTGGCAAGTATTTTGGGATCCATCTGGAGAGAGGGAATGATGAAAACTCCAGAAGACAAGCTTTTCTTGCTTCAACATCCTACTTGAAGTGTTTGTTAAATAAAAAGTATATACAGGGCTTCCCTGGTGGCGCAGCGGTTGAGAGTCCGCCTGCCGATGCAGGGGACGCGGGTTCGTGCCCCGGTTCCGGGAAGATCCCACACGCCGCGGAGCGGCTGGGCCCGTGAGCCATGGCCGCTGAGCCTGCGCGTCCGGAGCCTGTGCTCCGCAACGCGAGAGGCCACAACAGTGAGAGGCCCGCGTACCGCAAAAAAAAAAAAAAGAATAAACAATGTGTATTATGAGACTCAGAAGCTTTCAGTGTTGAACGGACAAAAGTCCATAGAGTACTTAAATATCTATTCGAGCACAAAAAAAAGCCAGAAAATTGTGCACTCTGGGTTTGTTGGATCCAGGTTAGAATCAAGCAGCTGTTTCTTTCTGGAGGACATTGGGGACAGTCTTTGGCAGACTGCATTTTGAAATTTTTTAAACTTTCTATCCCAGGGTATCATGTAGTCCCGGAACTACTGTTGCCCCAGCTGTTAGGATGAGGAGTCTGCTGGGGCCCAAGGAATGTGAAAACAGGAGAATTAATACATAAAAGAGAGATCTGCTTTAAAACAGCCTGAAAGTGCCAGTATTTTATAGATTTATAACCATGAATTTGCAAATAAATTTCACAATTTAGTCTACAATGAGTTTAAAATCCTGCTTCCTACTGACATGCATTTCAAATTTAAAACACATTTTTCCATTCAACTAATGTAATAGATGATGCCTGGGACCTCAGGGGAGCCCTAAAACCCTTGACCAATCATTGAGTTGCCACAATACTGTATATTTTAAATGAAACAAAAATAGGACGAAACAAAAATTAAATTTGTATTTGAGATAGATTATCTTAAAGGCTGGTTCTTGAGATAGAAACAAATTAATCAGAAGTAGTAAAACAGATCAGTACGAAAATGATGGAGATCTATTCAGTCAATTACAGGGACTTTAATTTTATATGGTTTTCCTGTCCCCTGACACAGATGGATCATCACCGATAGCCTTATATTTATCAGCTATAGTTAAGGTTGTGCGAAAAAAGACATCTTCCTCAGGTAAGGGCACGAATTGGAAAAGAGGGGTAGGATTAGAAAGTATGTATATAAATATGTAAGAGAGGTAAAGCGTTCCATGAAATAACTTGAGTTGATGACAGAACCCCAAATGGAAGCACGAATGGGACGATCCCTCCAGAGAAGACAGAAGCCCACCGTCTGCCCACTGGTGAAGATTCACAAAGAGTATTTGTGGAGCTTCCTGAGCCTGGGACCAGGGCTCACCATCCAGCCTGGCAGGTAGCAGGAGTTCACAAATATCTGTGCCTAAACAAGTGAACAAATGAATGGACAGATGAGTCCTGACCCCTGGGAAAGTCTGCGTCTTCACACGCTCGCATGCCTCCCTGTCCACAGAACGGCAGAGGTGCAGCAGGGGAAGCCAGTTGAGGCAACACAGGAAGACCCTCCTGCCCAGGGCCCCCTGACCCCCCTCCACTGGTCCTTGGGAATACGGCTCAGGCATGGGCTGTACACCCTCCCTCCATCCTGCTTCTCTACCCCACCAGGCTCTGAGCACACGTTCAAGGTCTATCCTTGCGCTTGAAGGTGAGCTACAGAGGCACCCAAGGGTCAAGGCAGTTTTTCCAACAGGACTAGGCAAGAACTCATCTCGGAGCCATCTGCGGCTTCGAGAGAATGACTGAGTGCATCACGATTAATATCGTAAAATATTTTCTTACAATGTAATTTTCCCTTTTAATTTTTACAGAGTCTTGAAAACAGGTATAAGCTATTATTTCATTTGGTGAGAAGCACTTTACTGGAACCATTTTTCTGAGGAGCAACTTGAGACTAGGCATGGCTAACTGACCCACTTGTGGTTAGTAACTGATGGAGCCAGGACTGGGAGACAAAGAATCTGATGATGAGGTCATCACTCTCGCTACCAGCTGAGAATTAGCATGGCCACATCTATGTCGGTACAGGTTTTCATCACAGGCAGAGCATCAGGCTGAGGCTGGATCTCAGCTCCTACAGCCCTTGTTCTCTCACAGCTGGGCCTCCTTAAACTCCACTTAGAAACTTGACCTTGCCCTGGATCATCACATTGCCATCAGCCCAGGGCTGGCCGTTGCCTTGGTCTCCGATCCCCGTGATCCCCAGGCGGAGTCCTCCTGGCCATGCTGTGGGCAGCTCCCTCTCAGCGACTGATGCAGAGGCTCCTGTTTCCCCACGTCCCTAGCCTGGGACACATGACCTGCCTCTACTCTGACCTTCCACGTTCAGCCCCATGGATCGCTGCCTACTAGGTCTCTGCACCTGTATTAATGGCACTTATTCAGCATGGATCGAGCACTTAGAGAGGCAGGCACGCGTCGGTTATGAGCATTTGGCAACAAGCAAATCAGAGCCCTGCCGTCGTGAGGCTCACAGCCTGTCCTGTGCCACCAGCACTGGGCAGGGATGACAAATTTGATGACTGCCCTAAAATGAGGGCCACAGGACACGAAGGGCTGATCCAGACCAGGGAGCAGAGGTCAGCCAAGGCCAACTGACAGACTTCTGGGTGACACTGCCATTTGCACATCAGACTGGAATTTGCAACACTTGAAGCTACATCGTGTGCTGTTCTGGCCTGTCCTCTCCCGCTCTCTGCAGTAATAAATCACAGGCCACTCTCGTGTCAGGACATGACAAAAATAATCTCTCTTATAAACACATTCCCTATCTGTAGTGTATTATTCATTTAAATTGAATATTTTTTTCCTCTAACATACACCTTTCTAAGCACACATGCCCTTTATCAAAGACAGTCTACTAGATACGGGCTCACTGGCAAAGAATCACGCTAGCAGCAGATGGGCACACAAGGCTTACCGGAGCATAAAAGCAAGCATAAGAGGATATATTCAGGAATGTATTGCTGATTGACTGTCAATTCAATTTTTAAAGTGGGCTTTCAAGAGGCATTTAAGTAACCCTGAGTCCATCCTCCACCCACTGGGTGAGGGGAGGGTGCCCAGCTCCCTTCGTAACTTGGAAACATCTGGAGATCTGTGCTGGTCATGTAAAGGCACGATGAGGGGAACACCCCTGCAAATCCCAGCATGCTCCTGCCGGGGGAGGAGGGAGTCTCTGTGGGTTAGGCTCAGGCCGGGGTAGGAAGGGAGCAGAGGCAGAAAGGAGAATCCAGAATGACAGTACAAAATCGAGCTTCGGCTTTCAGCCAAAGACAAGAATGAGTCTGGTTATATTGCATATTTTAGAATCCTCTTCCTATTCCATTGAAAATGAGACGGCAAAAGCTTCTCTTTGTCCTAAGAAATCAATTTCTTAGCTGCCATCTCTTCTCAGCACAAACGTTCTCCTGCTAGAGCCTTCAAAATGCCATTTGTTAGAGCGATTACAGAATGAATCCCGGTCCATGTTTAATTCTTTAAAACTCATCTTTCACTTTTAAAGGGTGTAAAAAAGCATATGGGTGAGCATATTAATCACAGCTACTATTTCCAGGGCCTGAGTGAAAAGAAGCATTTATGTTAATGGTGTATGTGGCTGAGCATGGAAGTCTGGAAATATTCCCAATTACCAAAATTATCTCTTCTCCTGCAACAAGAATATGACCGAACCAATAAACTACCATAATAGCACACCCCATCCAGGTTACCTTGCTGAGGTTAAATTGTTGCTCTCTGAACACTGCCAGTCAGAACGCTCAGGCCGTGATTGAATCGGCCAAAATGTTTAGCCACCTTCTCTGGCTCTGGCTCTGAATTAATTTAGAAAGTCCCACATGCATCCAGTGGGGCTCCCTGGAGAAACAAACCTGATGAAATTATTCCTTATTCACTTACAGCAAAATCTCTTGCAATCAGCTCCTTAGTGGAAAATGGGTACCAGTTATTCATAGGACACCATACATCACACACACGGGCCACCGAGGCACCGGATGCCGAATACTGCACACACGGAAATATAACACATCACGTCAGAATGGGGCCGGGAGAGCTACTGCACATCCCTCAGTAGCCTGGGTCCTTGAAGAATATTTCAGAGCCAAAGGAGGGGAAGTCTTGGGAATAATAAACTAGTCAGCATCAAGTATCAAAGTCACATTAAACAGGATCAGACCAACTGTCTCCAATTTCTTGTCTATTTTTCCTTCCATGAGGTAGGACAAACTCTTTCCGTCATGTGCTCAGATCTGCATACTATTTCCAGAGATGAAGAAAGTCCCACTGTTAACTCTGAATTACAACCACGAAAGCAAATGATTTTATAGTTAATTTTAAAAACACTGTGAACAACTTACATGTTTTTTCTACCAATAAAAAAAGGTAAACATCTAGGGATGCCAGATCAGGACCATGGGAGCCTAAGAGTGGACAGAACCTAGATATCGGTTTCTGCTAGGTGTTAGTCTGAGGAACAAGAATTAGAAACGGCTTCTGAGATGAGCAGAGTGGGGTGTAACATGTGAAACCGAGGTCTCACCACGTTACTGCATATTTCTTCAATTTATCAGAACAAGATGGTAGTGAGCAGAGACCGAAATACAGCATTCCAGTTTGCTAAACGGAGCTCTTGCTGGCACTGTGTTTATTGGTCAGATGTAAAGAAAGAAGATGAATGAAAAGTTTTAGAAATACAACCAATCAGGGCTGTCACCACCCAACACATCTGTGTCCCTAAATGATGGTAATTAGAAGAACAATAATTCAACAACAATAAGAACTTCTTCACCAGGAAACAAAACCAAGCTGTTCCTTAGCTCTGGTACATCGACAGGTATCTGAGCACAGCAGCTGGGTCACCTGTAGGACCCCCTCCTACAGTCAGGGGTCTGAGGGGGACGGTTTCATGTTAGATCAGCCTGGGTCCAATTAGGAGAGAGAAACCACACTGTGAGTTAAACAGGGGAGGTTTAATATAAAGAAGAATCAAACACTAATCAAAGTGTTACTACGAGATACAAAGACACTCTGTATTTTGCCCTTGGGGAGAGATGGTTCGGAGAGAAACCAAGGAAGGACAGACTGGAAGGCCCCCTCCCCAAGGCTGGGGCCTCAGACGTCTCTGCAGAGGGAATAGCTCAGCTCCTCAGATAACAGGCAGTTTGCTGTTTGCTGTCGCGGGGAGCAGAGGGCAGCCATCTGGAGCAGGCAGGGTGCCTGCGATCAGCGACCAGTGCCATGGGGGTGCACTCGGCGTGTGGCTCAGAAGGAACTTTCCAGGCATAGGCAAGACCCACGGGGCCAGCAGGCGGAGTCGGGGCGCCAGTGTGGGCAGGAGACCTCAGGATGCTGGTCTCCGCTGGAGAGAGCGGTGGGAGGGTGATCACCGGGCAGGCGGAGGGTCTGGGCACGAGACCGGGGCAGAGCTCACTCGGCTCCTATAGCCCTCACCCCAGGGAGTGCTTCCCCACCTTCCTCTGGGCTCCCCTGCGGAGCGCACTGTGAAGGAGAGATGCTTGCAGGAAGCACCCTGGAGCAGTGTCCTGGTAACTGGAACATATGGTCACCTCCAGACCCTGGGGGCATCTAGGTGTGCCGTCCCGTTGTAGAGAGCAGACAGCTGAGCTGGACAAGTTCAATGACTGCTACAGGTCACACACACAGCAACTGTGCCTGTGTGATTCCAGAACTGTCATCTTAACCACCACGCTGTTATTATGATCCATCACGAAAGATACCAGAATCCTCTGTAAAGGCCCTGATTATGATAGGAGACTCTTTTCTAAAAGTACTGGGATTTGGTGTACACCATCAAAATAAGTTGTATTTTTTTGCAGCCTTGAGGAGACATCCTTGCCTTCTATTCTGTAGTCGTTTGACTCTGCTAAGTACAGACACACGTTTAACCAGATGTGAAGAACATGAACCCACCTCACATGAAAGGTGGAAGATGACAAAGCGATGGGGACCCGTGTCCATGAGGACCCATTCCCAGCCCTGCGCTCATTCAGACTCGGGGAGAAATAGAAAAATAGCGATGATTCCATATGTGAAGATTTTCTCAACTGAGAGACTCAACAGATTTCTCCCTTTCCCCCGGGGTCTGAATGTGAGGAAATGAGCTTGCTTTAAAACCAGACAGATTTCTGCTGAGTATAAGGAAGAACTTCTTACTCATTATGATGAAGAAACACTAGGATGAATTTTGCTGTGAAGTGTTGAAGTTAAATCTCTTTCCCAGAGACATTAAAGAAGAAAATCAAAACTATCTATCGTGAATGAGTTAGACATCCCTCTAGATGAAAATAGCAATTTCTCAGGCTCCTTCCACGTCCCAAGTCTCCTATATGCCTTAGTCATCTTTACCTCTTCCTTGCCACAGAGGTAGATACCTTCCAAGGACAATGGGGCAGCAAGGGGCATTATTAACAAGAGTTCACATTTTTTGAGTGCCTACTGTCTCTCGTCTTTGCGACACTGCAAGGTAAGCATCATTACTTCCAGTTTACAGATTCTGAGGCTCAGAGAAGTCAGGAAGCTTATCAAAGCTCACACAGCAAATAAATGTCACTCAGCATTCTAACCCAGGACTGTCTATGAACAAGTCTGTGTGACCCCATGGATAAACCATGCCTTTTCACTCTTCCAGCAGGCTAGCTAGTAGTAACTGTTGGAGGCTTACCCCTCCACTCCTGAAAACTCTCCAGGACATCCCCCAAACCTGCCAAGTCTAATTTGTACAAACAATGTAACACGGCATGCCTGGAAAATCAGCAAAGAAGTAGGCCACGAATGAAAAGAGAAAGATAACTGATAAAGACAGATAAAAAAATGGAAGTGAAAGATCAATGAACACACACTATATCATATCATATCTCCACTACCCAGGACCTCATAAAACTGCACAGAATTGACTGGGTTCACAAAGTAATCTGAAGGGAGAAATAAACGGTACAGCCCTAGCGAAGCCTGAGAAAACCGCCCCCATTATTCTTGCACTGGGAATGTGTGAAAACTGAACAACTGTGCTACAGCATTGTTTTATTCCCTGCGCTTGCAGAAACGGAGCCCTCCGAAAGACACAGTCCCGTTTGCTTCTCCAAGGCATTGGATCACCGTGTTCTGATGACTAAAGATTCTTCCTTACTCTCTTGTCTTTAACCATTTGCATTTGCGGTCACAGAAGGAGGGAGCAAGTCCCCTTAACACGGATGTCTCACGGAGATAACTCCACCTGTTGTGAGCATTAATTGTGTGGTTGGTACCTTTCCCAAGAAACACGGCTCCCCAAGACCTCCCCAGACACACCAGCTGACCAGCTCGGGATCCCTGTTGCTCTCTCTGTCCAGGTGGCCTCAAGGTGGAAGTTACTTGTGAGAACTCTGCATGAAATGTATTCCCCCCAAACACTCTTTATTTGCCTTGGAAGATGTTTACAGAACATTCCTAAATGCTCAAACAGCAAAACATCATCTCTGTTCTGTACCTCTTTCAACATTAAAACGAAAGATTATGTGCTGAGGATTTTGATGCAGAGATGAACAAAAGACTTGTACTCTGCCTTCACGGAATTCACAAAGTAGGACAGAAGATCAAAATGACAATAACCACAGAATGATGTGAGGCTCGGATGACAGTCTAGGGGCTGCATGGAAGCAGAGGAAAGACACCTAGCCTAGATACTGGAGCACACTCTCCAGGGACGAAGTTTGAGCAGAGCCTTTTTTCTCAGTCAGCTCGGGCTGCCACAAAAAATTACTGTAGACCACATGCCTTACACAACAGACATTTATTTTTTCACAGTTCTTGAGGCTGAAAGTCAGAGATCAGGGTGCCAATAAAGCTGGTGTCTGGCGAGAGCTCTCTTCCTGTTTTCAGATGGCTGCCTTCTGACTTCGTCCCTGTCACGAGGCAGGGAGAGAGGTGGTGTCTCCTCTCATAAGGACACTAATCCTATGGGATCAGGGCCCCACTCTTATGACCTCATTACTTCCTAAAGGCCGATTAAATATGCCAGTGAGCACAGATTGAAAGTCTCCGGCAACAACAGCCTGTTGGGGATGTACACCAGTCCAACACGGCTGACACGGGGGATGATATGGTGAGAGACGGCGCAAGGGAATGTTCTCTAAGCAGTGTGTACTTTATCGTGTGGGCAGTCAGATTTTTGCAGGACTCAATTAAAAAGTTGAACAGATTGGCATTTTAGGAGAAAAACAGTTGGTCCACTTTTGAAGAATAAATAGTAGGAAAGAGGGACTCGGAATTCTGGACCCAAGCCATGGATACTGAAATAATCCCAGGAAAGATAATAAGGGGTTTTGCCAAGATAGTAGCAACAGATGTGAGGGTAAAGCACACATTTGAGAGTTACTTAGGAGGCAGAATGGTGGGAATGGTTGGCTAGGGGGTAAAGTGGGGAAGGGAAAAAGTAGACGAGAATCCTGGAATGGATGGAGTTCTCTGGAATGGATGCCTGAGTGGTATTTATGCCTTTATGTTATCACTATAGTCGAGGTAGAACCACATCTCAATACTTTGTTTCTCTGTTGTCGCTGTTGTTCCATTCGTGGACGATCCCTCAGCCCTTCCCATAAATTTCACTTAACACACCTGTGGGTCTAGCGTGCGGATCAAGGAGTAAAGAGGATAAAAATCACAATCAGTATAAAATTTGGGGTTTAATACTTAATAATGGTAGGAAATATGATGAAATAAATGATAGGATCACAAGTTGAAGCCCAGCGTGTGCAGATATTTTGTACCTTACCCTAAACAATTGGTAATTATAGGAGTTTATACTTACTTAATTAACTCAATATACCCCAAATATTATTTTATCATCTCACACATAATTAAAACAAAAATTATTAATAAAATATTTTACATTTTGTATACTTTGTCATTGAAATCCAATTCATATTTTTTACTTACAGCCCGATTCAATCTGGACGAGTTACATTTCAAGCACTCAGTAGACATGTGTCACTAGTGGGTTCCATACTGGACAGCACAAGACTAAGAAGAGTTCTTGATGCAAGCATTAAATATCAGCATTAAACTATCAGTTACCAATCAAAAGGTCAAAGTAATCTTCTATTAGAAAACCATGAAACACTGAGTGTTGTTTTAAAGAACATATGATTATTTTAAATTCTAGCTTCCCAAATCTATATAAGTCAAAGATTAATGTATCTGTTTTGTAAGTAAAATTTCAGACACATTGCTTAAAAAGCCATCTGACAACATGTGAGTGCCCTGGTACTTGATTAGATTATTTACCTTGATGAAGAAGTAAACGAGACATCCTCTGTGTCCAGAGGCTAGCCAGAGGACTTTGGGGGATAAGCAGAAGTCTTCTCTCAATACATGCATAACCTTGTTAATGAAAAGAGCAAAGGAGATTGTAAAGCTCCATGGATATCTGATGCCATGAGGCAGTAAGTGCAAATTAGCTCGTTTTATCAATATTTATTCGTCACAAGTATAGTAATCTGGCTAAAAACAAATTTGGTAGTAATCCTGGGATTATTACCAACACCACTGTAAGTCTTTTTCAACTGAAATCATTTTAGGTAAAACAGAGTTTTGAGTTGTGTTGACTCCATGATGAAACAATTAAATAAGTGTTCAAATTTTTCTATTGGTATAAAGAAAGCAAAGTGAGTTGCAATCTTTCAGTCTTTTTTCTGGCCATTTGCCACTACTCTGGAGTTCCTTATCTGCATCATAACCTACACCTATAACCTGTATAAAGAGAAGGCAGCTTCTCATTGCACACAAAGCAGAAAAACTTTGCTGGATGCTCATCCCAGGAGGATGTGTCCTCGCCACGGCCTTTCAATGCCATTCCTGAGTGCAGGTCAATACAACCATCGTCCATTTTTACCTAATACCCACATCATGACCCAAGCCAACCATGAACCAAGCTTGGGCTTCTTCCTTCTCCATCAGCTGCTCATAAGGGATCCCTCACTGGGCAACAAATATAAGCTGAGGGAGAGGTGACGGTGTAGCCATCATTGATAACATGGCATCTGCGTTACTTGTTCAGCTTCTGGGAACATAGCCCATTGCCATTCAAGGTCAAGTACTCTGTCTCAGACAGAGTCCAGTAGCATGCCTGGAGCTGTTTATCAAAACGTCTATAATTCTCCTGTAATAACTTTCTCTAGAAATCAAGGCATCATGTGATAATTTTTGCATTGAGGATTGTCATAAATGCCACACAACATCTTTTGCTACCTCTGACAATTTTACTATAATAGGCAAAGTCGACTAGGTCATACGGCCCACGTGTCAAGGCTGTGTGTCCTACAGCCTGGACCTGCTGCTGAGCCCTTTGCTGAATGGCCCCACTCATTGCTGGCCGGCCCTGCGTCCCCTCATGTATGAGTTGGAACAGATTTCCCAGGTGTGCTGTATACTGTCTCCAGAACCTGATGAGGCCTACCAGGCACTGTGCTTCCTTCCTAGAGGTGGAAGGTGCAAGGGGCACTGCTGTCCCACTCATAACCAAATGTCCGTATTTTGTATGAGTGACCTCTGGGCTCTGTATTCTGTCCCACTGATCTATCAATCTATCTCTGATCCAACTTCACACAGTTCTAACTACTGTGGCTTTGTAGCAGCTCTTTTTTAAAAACTAAAAACAAAACAAAAGCAGTTCACCCGTTTCTCCCACCCCCTCCAACATATAATTTGTCTTTCTCTGTCTAACTGATTTCACTTAGCATAGTACCCTCAACGTCCATTTGTGTTGTCACAAATGGCAAGATTTCATTTTTTAACTGGCTAAATAATGTTCCATTGTATACATATACCACAATTTCTTTATCCATTCATCCAAAGATGGACATTTAGGTCGCTTCCATACCTAGGCTATTGTAAATTATGCGGCAATGAACATGGAGTTTCAGGTAGGTATCTTTTTGAACTAGTGTTTTCATTTTTTCCAGATAAATACCCAGAAACAGAGTTGCTGGATCATATGGCAGTTTTATTTTTAATTTTTGGAGGCACCTTCATACTGTTTTCCACCATGACTGCACCAATTTACATTCCCATCAACAGTGCACAAGGGTTCCCTTTTCTCCACACCCTCACCAGCATTTGTTATCACTTGTCTTTTTGATGATGGCCATTCTGACAGGTGTGAGGTGAGATGTCACTGTGGTTTTAAATTGCATTTGCCTGATTATTAATGATGTAGAGCATTTTTTCATGTACCTGTTGGTCATCTATATGTCTTCTTTGGAAAGATGTTTATTCAGATCTTCTGCCCATTCTGTAAATAAAGTATTTGGGTTTTTCTATTGAGTTGTATGAATTCTTTATATATTTTGTATATTAGTCGCTTACTAGATATATGATTTGAAAATATTTTCTCCCACGAAATGCCTTTTCATGTTGTTGATGGTTTCTTTTGCTGTGCAGAGTTTTTTAGTTTGATATGGTCCCACATGTTTATCTTTGCTTTAGTTGTGTTTGCTTTTGGAGTCAAAAAACTCATCACTGAGACCTATGTTAAGGATATTATCATCTATACTTTCTTCTAGGAGTTTTATGGTTTCAGATCTTACATATAAATCTTTAATCCATTTTGGGTTAAATTTTGTGTATGATGTATAAGACAGTGGTCCAGTTTCATTCTTTTTCATGTAGCTGTCCAGTTTTCCCAGCACAATCTATTGAAGAGACTGTTCTTTCCCCATTGTATATTATTGGCTCCTTTGTCATAAATTAATTGACCATATATGTGTGAATTTATTTCTGGGCTCTTTACTCCATTCCATTGATCTATGTGTCTGTTTTTATGCCAATACCATACTAACTTAATTGCTGTAACTTTGTAATATAGTTTGACATTGGGGAACATGATGTCTCCATCTTTTTTCTTCTTAAATTTATAGTATAGTATAGTATAGTTTTGCTATACAGGGTCTTTTACGGTTCCATACAAATTTTAAGATTTAAGAAGAATGACATGTTAGGGTAGGATGGGGACTGTCCTACCAGATATAAAGGATTATTAAACAGCTGTAATAAATAAGAGAGCATAATATTGGTAGTAGAATAAAGAACACACAGGGGAGCAGAACAGCAAGTTTCCCCAAGCTGACACCCAATAATAAAATTTAAATGTATTTAAATTGAAAAAAGATGGAATCCACAACAAAGATCTGATGATTTTGAGTACCTATTTGCCAGATAACAGTTTTAACATGAATAAAACAGAGAAAAGGCATGGAAAACAGACAAAAACCCATTAGTATTGGGAAACATTATTCAAGAGAAGAATTGAACAAATGGAAAGGCCTACTGTGATCTTGGAAGGGAGAACTCAACTAAAGACACAAATTGTCTCTAAGGTAACGCAAACACTTAATGTGACATCAACAAATTACTAAAAGATTTCTTTTCATCATGTAAACTCATTCAAAAGTCCACATGAAGACATAAAGGAGAAAAAACTTCCATAGCCACGAAAATTAGAAAAAGAAAAGTACTGAGGGGAAACTAGCCTTACTTTTAGGGGCTACATACGTTGCACATGAATAGTTAGATTAAGGTAACAGAATAGCAAGTCCAGTAATACAACAAAATTCATGTGGCTATTTAATATATGATCAAGGTTGTATTTCACATAGATGGTGAAAAGAAAACTTAATCAATAAAGGATAATAGAACAATTAGATTGGCCCCTGAAAACTTTTATTTGAATCTATAACTCACACTTTATACCCCCAAAAAATCCAGGTTAAAAAAACTTTGTTAAAAAAATGTACATATATTAAAATATTAGAAAAAATATTATGAAAGAAGGTTTTTGTTTGCTTGTTTATGTACCTCTTTTGTTTTTGGTAACTTTAGAGTTGGGAAAGCCTGTTTAGATGACACAAAAGCTGGATGCTACAAAATCCAAAATTAAGTCAACTCCATAAAAATAAAAAGATGTCTTCAAAGGAAAACCATTGCAAAGTCAAAAGATAACAAACTGAGGAAAACATATTTACTATAAGAATTCAATTTTATATCAAGAAGAAAAGCCTAAAATTCCAAAGGAAAAATGAAATCATAGTAACATTTTTCTCTTAACAGACTGGTAATAATCAAAATGTTTGCTCACATAGCATGTTGGCAATGGTATGGGAACATTCTCATCCTCTGCCAGTGGGAGTGGAAATTGGTACAACTTCTGTACATAGAAATTTGGTAATAGTCGTTGAATTTTAAAATGTCAATGACCTTTGACCCAGAAATTTTGTCTCTGGAAATCTGCTCCTCAGATACATAGGACATGTATAAACTTGTTCAATGAAAAAAAAA
>NW_020173037.1:5801506-5851886 GCF_003031525.2 Neophocaena asiaeorientalis asiaeorientalis
ATGAGAATTGTCAAATTTATTTAAAAAAAAAAAAAAAAAAAAAAAAAAAAAAACTTGTTCAATGATGAATGATTTGTGATAGTAAAAAGTTGAAAATAATTTAAATATCCAATAATGGGACTTATTGAAATAACATTTGCTAGCTATAAAATAGACTAACTGCTTAAAAGAATGAAATCACTCTATATATTTTGTAATGAAACAAGCCCCAAGATATATTAAGTGAAAAAAACAAGTGCAGACCATTTCTGTAAGGTTAAGAGAATATATGTGTAAATGCTTGTATAAGCATTAACTATTTCTGAATGATATAAAAGAAGTTGATACCCATGAATGTATCTAGAGAGGGATCCTGGTGGCTGGGGGGTATGAGGAAGACTTTCTTTTCACATCATGAATTTTTAATGTTTGTACCGTGAACATGTTGGTAAATGTGTTGGTGTAAGAAAAGACCACTTACCTCAGTGGTAATAACCACAGTTGTTATGGTAACTAGTCTTGGTTCATCCGACTGGAAAACAGCTGAAAAAAAAAAATCACTTAAACTGTGGGAGATAAAATTAAACTTTCTATGGAACAAATTTTATGCAAATTTATACACATTTTTACTTTTTGAATATAGTTTTTGGCTTCTCCTGCCAAATATACAAAACAAAAATATATCAAGAAAATAGAAGTCTTTCTAATATCCAAAATTATTACTAATGTGATGGTGTTACCAATTAAATTAAAAAACTTTTTTAAGTGACTATTCAATATTCCATAAAATTCAGTGCTGTTAATGGGTACTAACCCACAGCCTAAGGGACATTGCTTACCGATTATACAGAAAATGTAGCACATCTCTCACAAGTAGGAAACACAATCATGAAGAGACCACACAACCAAAGACTTGGGGCCTTGATATATTCAAGTAAATATTCTCGCATGTCTCATTGATTAGTTTGGAATGCATAATCTCTGTTTCTATGGCCAAATAAAGCTAATGAGACTCTAGCATTACAACTTAGGCTTTTGCTAAGATTTCATGTACCACCATTTTCTGCCTGGTTTTTAAAACTCACAATGTCATGTGCTAGTTAAATGCTAATCCCCAAAACCTGTAACCTCAGAGTTGGAAAAGTGAGATAGAAAGAAAACTAAATAACCAAACATGTTAATTATCTTGTTTGGGGAATGAGAGACGGATCACATATAACAACATTCAGTTACAAAACTCAAACCTTGTGTAACCTACTTCTTCCCTGAGTCCTTCCTCAGTGGTGGTCTGTGTAACAGCACACCACTCACAGCTTGACCTTGGTGTTCTTCCTTTGAGCATAAACAATTTCACAGAACATCGACATCAGACAAGGTCACTCTGTGAGCATGATAAAGCAGTCAAAAAAAAAAGGCCCATTCATCATTTTATCTAAGGACAGGCAACAACAAGGTCACTGTGAAAACCACAAAACTATCCAACACCCCCCTCTTCTGACTAATGTGAGTGACTGATACAGCTCTACTAACTACACCTTTGACCTCACTCTAGTCTTTCTGTTAAGATTTATTAAGATAGCCCAGCACAGAATTATCCCTACTTCCAGACAGCCGCCACTCCAGAACAAAGATCTGGTTCCTCATACCTGCCCCCAAACTACCCAACACCTTGCTGAGAGGCCCACTGCTCCCGTGGTGTATGGTCTCCCTCACCGTAATGAGCAATAAATCCAACTTGCTCAACTATGGTGTAACCCTGGTGGTCTTTGGCTGGAAAGGCAAAAGAGTCATCTACACCCAATGATGTACATTCTCCTCCTCCAATTCTCTCTTAAATGCATTCCAATCAGGCTTTTGTCCATACTGAGCCCCTGAAACTCTCTTGTCAATGTCACCAGCAATTTCTACATGACAATGGAAGGTCAATTCCCAGTCCTCCGTTACTTGACCAATCTACTGATCTCCATTTACTGCCAATCACATCCTCCTTCTGACACTAGCTCTTCACTTGGCTTCCACACACGTAATTTTCCCCCTTTCCCGCCAGCCACTCGTCACTTCTTTTATGGATTCTGCCTCATCTCCCTAACTTCTAAACATCGTGTACCCAAGGGCTTAGGTCTCTGACTTCTAGGTATACTTATTCCCTTTGTGATCTCTAATCTCATGCTTGTAAACATTATTTACGCTGATGATGTGTGTGTGTGTGTTCATTCATTCTATCCCTAAACACGTGTATATGTATATCCTGAAATAGAGAAGTCTGACTAAACTGGACTGAATATACATTCAGTGCATACTTACTTCATTAAACTAATACGTATATTCATCCCAGTTTAGTTGTACTTCTATCCTGAAATTTGAACTCATATATCCAATTACTTCCTCAACATTTCCATTGTTGTGATGCCAAGCAGACCTCTCAAATTTGACTTCCAAAACAGAGGTCCTAATATTCCTCTCCCTTTAAAAACGGAGGACACTTGAACATCTATCCATCAGTAAATGGCAGCCCTACGTCTGAAGGTGCTCAGGTCCAAAGCCTTGGAGTCATGCTCGACTTCTCTCTGCATTCATATACTATATCACTCCACAAAATCCACCAGCAAACCCTACCTTCAAAAAATGTCCAGAATGCATCCATTTTTATCATCTCCACTACTACATCCTCATCCAGGCTGTTATCATTTTTCACCTGGCTTATTGCAATAACCTCCTTCCTTTCCTACCTGCATCTGACTTTGACTCCATTTTTCTCTGGTCCCCACATAATGGCTATATTTACCACTTTAAAACTTAAGTCAGATATGTTACTCCTCTGCTCAGGCCCCTGCAGTAGCTTCTCATCTCACTCGAAGGGAAATCCAAAGTCTATATAGGGATCTACATAATCTGCTGCCCTCACACACATATACAAACTTACCTCTAGGACACTGTTCAAGGATCACACTCAGAAAAAAAATCCAACTATTCAAGTGCATTCACAAGATTCAAACTCAAACACAAAAATTTCAGACAAAAATAATTTTGAAAACTCAGATCAATGAGCATGACATGTGAGATTTTTTATCTATTGCAATACACGTTCTTAAAGGAGGCTAAGTTTGATGAATGACTTTCAGATATACCAGCAACCCTAGAATTTGTCAGGGCCTTTGGGATAGTCAGGTCCTTCTCTACCGAGGTGTCTGATGAGTCATCATCTTCCAGGACCCTGAAAGCCCCACCTTTGTTCTTCTTCTGCTGGACTTCTCAGAGTTCATCCCATATGCCGCACCCCTGCCATAGCTTCCCAGAAACAGATCAGCAAAACCTCACCAGATCCCAGGGCTGTATATCTAACAGCTGCTTTGCACCAAAGCTGAATCTAGCAACCTTGAAATAAAATTTACTAAGCACAGGTTTTTCTTTTTCTTCCCCCTGCCCCTAACTTCTCTCTCCCCTCATCCCTCTCTCACCACTGGTAACCACTACTTTGTTCTGAATATATGTAAATCTGTTGCTGCTTTGTTATATTCTTTCATTTGTTTTATTTTTTAGATTCCAACATAGCTCTTAGATACCATCTAATCCAGTATTTCTCTGTAAAGGGACAGATAGTAAATATTTTAGGTCTTATGAGCCAGGCAGTCTCGGTTGTACTGACTCTGCACTGCTGGTGGAGGATGAAAAAAGCTCCAGAAAACATGCAAACAATTGGGTGTGGCTGTGTTCCAATAAAACCTTATATACAAAAAGATACATCAGGTTGAATCTGGCATGCAGGCTATAGTTTGCAGACCTGATCTAAACCAACTCAGTCATTCCATAAATGTAGGCAAAGTTACTTGACCCAAAGAATAAACAGGGTGACCCATGCCCCTCTTGACCAGGACAGTCTCAGTGAGACAGGCTGGGACCCGGGACCCTTTGCTGCAATGCTGGCACCTGGACAAACATTTCAGCAAGCAACAAAATACAAAGAAACTATATGGAATTAAAAATAACTGTGTGCATGTGTAGTTGAGGCAAATCATGGACAAAAAGATACAAAAAGATCAAAAAACCCAACTGCCACTTCTGAAGAGCCAGGAGCAAAAGCAGTACTGGGCATGCCCCCTGCACACCAGCAAAGGGGTGAGCAAAACACCTCAGCCACCCCTCTGAGCCGATCCCTGGACACACCCGTACCCTCACCCCATATAAGGAACCAGCTCCCTCCCAACTTGGGGCATGAGCAAGGGAAGCTGTTACTTGGTTTTGGTCCTCCCTGCTGCAGCAGGAGCCCCCAGTCTCCTGCTTGTCTCGCCTGAACTTCTTGTCTTGCCTCTAGTCGATTTTTATTGATTGGGGAAGGCCAAGAACCTGGTTGGTATCATCAGTATGTGTCTGTGGTCCCAATATATCAATAATTAATAATATGCCCCTTTCACTCTCAAAAGCATCCTCGTTTGGGTAATAAATTACATGGTTACCCTCTAACTCATGTAGATCTTCATATTTCTGATATATTAACAGTGCCCATGAAAAATTCAAAATTGAGTAAACATATAGCACCAATAACACTAACATTTACAAATGACTAAAGTTAGTTGAAGCCCCAATAGCTTCAAGATGGCAGAGGACTAAGACTTGGAGATCACCTTCCTCCCCACAAATACATCAAAACTACCTCTACACGTGGAACAACTCCTACAGAACACATACTGAACGCTGGCAGAAGACCTCAGACCTCCCAAAAGGCAAGAAACTCCCAGACATACATGGGTAGGGCAAAAGAAAAACGAAAATAAAAAGAGACAAAACAATAGGGACAGGACCTACACCTGTGAGAGGGAGCTGTGAAGGAGGGAAAGTTTCCACACACTAGGAAGCCCCTTCAATGGCAGAGATGGCAGTTGGGCAGGGGGGAAGCTTCAGAGCCACAGAGGAGAGCACAGTAACAGGGGTGCAGAGGGCAAAGCGGAGAGATCCCTGCACAGAGGATCGGTGCCGACCGGCACTCAGCAGGCTGAGAGGCTTGTCTGCTCACCCGCTGGAGCGGTTTGGGGCTGGGAGCTAAGGCTGGGCTTCAGAGTTCAGATCCCAGGTAGAGGACTGAGGTTGGCTGCATGAACACAGCCTAAAGGGGGCTAGTGCACCATAGCTAGCTGAGAGGGAGTCCAGGAAAAAGTCTGGAACTGCCTAAGAGGCAAGAGACCATTGTTTTGGGGTGCACAAGGAGAGGGGATTCAGAGCACCGTCTAAACGAGCTCCAGAGACAGGCGCAAGCCACGACTATCAGTGCGGACACCAGAGACAGGCACGAAGCTCTAAGGTTGCTGCGGCAGCCACCAAGAAGCCTGTGTGCAAGAACAGGTCACTATCCACACCACCCCACCCAGGAGCCTGTGCAGCCTGTCACTGCCAGTGTCCTGCGATCCAGGGACAACTTCCCGGGGAGAACACACGTCGTGCCTCAGGCAGTTGCAACGTCACGCAGGCCTCTGCCGCTGGCCCCGCACTCCGGGCCTGAGTGAGCCAGAGGCCCTGAATCAGCTGCTCCTTTAACCCCATCCTGTCTGGGCAGGGAACAAACGCACTCAGGCGACCTACAAGCAGAGGCAAGGGCAAATCCAAAGCTGAACCCCAGAAGCTGAGTGAGCAAAGAAGAGAAACGGAAATCTCTCCCAGCAGCCTCAGGAGCAGCGGATTAAAGCTCCACAATCAACGTGATGTACCTGCATCTGTGGAATACCTGAATAGACAACGAATCATCCCAAATTGAGGCGGTGGACTTCGGGAGCAACTGGAGACCTGGGGTTTGCTTTCTGCATCTAATTTGTTTCTCGTTTTCAGTTTATCTTAGTTTAGTATTTAAAACTTATTATCATTGGTAGATTTGATTAAAAATTTGGTTGCTCTCTTGGCTCTTTTTTTTAATACATATATACTTTTCCTTTTTCTCCTTTGTGAGTGTATATCTCTATGCTTCTTTTTACTGGTTGTTATCATTGGTGGATTTGTTTTGCGGTCTGGTTGCTCTCTTCTTTTTTCTTTCTTTTGCTTATTACTTTTTCATTTTTTGATTTTTTTTTAATGTTGAGCCTTCTTTTTTAATTTATTTTTTTAAATTTTTGGCTGTGTTGGGTCTTCGTTTCTGTGCAAGGGCTTTCTCTAGTTGTGTCAAGTGGGGGCCACTCTTCATCGTGGTGCGTGGGCCTCTCACTGTCATGGCCTCTCGTTGCGGAGCACAGGATCCAAATGCGCAGGCTCAGTAGTTGTGGCTCATGGGCCTAGTTGCTCCGCGGCATATGGGATCTTCCCAGACCAGGGTTCGAACCCGTGTCCCCTGCATTAGCAGGCAGATTCTCAACCACTGTGCCACCAGGGAAGCCCTCATTTTTTGATTTTTAATAATATTTTTTTCTTTTTTATTTTAATACCTTTATTTTATTTTTTTAATTTATGTATTCTTCTCCCTTTTCTTCTGAGCCGTGTGGCTGACAGGGTCTTGGTGCTCCGGCCAGGTGTCAGGCCTGACGCTCTGAGGTGGGAGAGCCGAGTTTGGGACATTGGTCCACCAGAGACATCCCAGCCCTACGTAATATCAAATGGCAAAAATCTCCCAGAGATCGCTATCAGAATGCTAAGACCCAGCTCCACTCAACAACCAGCAAGCTACAGTGCTGGACACCCTATGCCAAACAAATAGCAAGACAGGAACACAACACCACCCATCAGCAGAGAGGCTGCCTAAAATCATAATAAGTTCACAGACACCCCAAAACACACCACTGGACGTGGCCCTGCCCACCAGAAAAAATGATCCAGCCTCATCCACCAAAACACAAGCACCAGTCCCATCCACCAGGAAACCTACAAAACCCACTGAACCACCGTTACCTACAGGTGGCACACACCAAAAACAATGGGAACTATGAACCTACAACCTGCAAAAAGGAGACCTCAAAAACAGTAGCTTAAGCAAAATGAGAAGATAGATAAACACATAGCAGATGAAGGAGCAAGGTAAAAACTCACCAGAACAAACAAATGAAGAGGAAATAGGCAGTCTACCTGAAAAAGAATTCAGAGTAATGATAGTAAAGATGATCCAAAATCTTGGAAATAGAATGGAGTATATACAAAAAACGTTTAACAAGGACCTAGAAGAACTAAGAGCAAACAAACAATGATGAGCAACACAATAAATGAAATTTAAAATTCTCTAGAAGGAATCAATAGAAGAATAACTGAGGCAAAAGAACGAATAAGTGACTTGGAATACAAAACAGTGGAAATAACTACCACAGAGCAGAATAAAGAAAAAAGAATGAAAAGAATTGAGGACAGTCTCAGAGCCCTCTGGGACAATATTAAATGCACCAACATTTGAATTATAGGGGTCCCAGAAGAAGAAGAAAAAAAAACGGACTGAGAAAATATTTGAAGAGATTATAGTTGAAAACTTCCCTAATATGGGAAAGGAAATAGTCAATCAAATCCAGGAAGTGCAGAGAGTCCCATACAGGACAAATCCAAGAAGAAACATGCCAAGACACATATTAATCAAACTGTCAAAAATTAAATACAAAGAAAAAATATTAAAAGCAGCAAGGGAAAAGCAACAAATAACATACAAGTGAATCCCCATAAGGTTAACAGCTCATCTTTCAGCAGAAACTCTGCAAGTCAGAAGGGAGTGGCAGGACATATTTAAAGTGATGAAAGAGAAAAACCTACAACCAAGATTACTTTACCCAGCAAGGATCTCATTCAGATTCGACAGAGAAGTTAAAACCTTTACAGACAAGCAAAAGCTAAGAGAATTCAGCACCACCAAGCCAGCTTTATAAGAAATCCTAAAGGAACTTATCTAGGCAGGAAACACAAGAGAAGGACAAGACCTGCAGTAACAAACCCAAAACAATTAAAAGAATGGTAAATAGGAACACACATATCAATAGCTACCTTAAATGTAAATGGCTTAAATGCTCCAACCAAAAGACATAGACTGGCTGAATGTACACAAAAACAAGACCCGAACATATGCTGTCTACAAGAGACCCATTCCAGACCTAGGGACACATACAGACTGAAAGTAAGGGGATGGAAAATGATATTTCATGAAAAGGGAAATCAAAAGAAACCTGGAGTAGCAATTCTCATATCAGACAAAATAGACTTTAAAATAAAGACTATTACAAGAGACAAAGAAGGACACTACATAATGATCAAAGGATCAATCCAAGAAGTGGATATAAAAACTATAAATATTCATGCACCCAACATAAGAGAACCTCAATACATAAGGCAAATGCTAACAGCCATAAAAGGGGAAATCAACAGTAACACATTCATAGTAGGGGACTTTAACACCCCACTTTCACCAATGCAGAGTTCATCCAAAATGAAAATAAATAAGGAAACAGAAGCTATGAATGACACATTAAATAAGATGGACTTAATTGATATTTATAGGACATTCCATCCAAAAACAACAGAATACACTTTCTTCTCAAGTGCTCATGGAACATTCTCCAGGATAGATCACATCTTGGGTCACAAATCAAGCCTTGATAAATTTAAGAAAATTGAAATCGCATCAAGTATCTTTTCTGACCACAACGCTATGAGACTAGATATCAATTAAGGGAAAAACATCTGTAAAAAATACAAACATATGGAGGCTAAACAATACACTAGTAAATAAACAAGAGATCACTGAAGAAATGAAAGAGGAAACCAAAAAATTCCTAGAAAAAAATGACAACAAAAACACAATGACCCAAAACCTATCGGATGCAGCAAAAGCAGATCTGAAAGGGAAGTTTATAGCAATACTATCCTACCTCAAGAAACAAGAAACATCTCAAATAAACAACCTAACCTTACACCTAAAGCAATTAGAGAAAAAAGAACAAAAAAACCCCAAAGTCAGCAGAAAGAAAGAAATCATCAAAATCAGATCAGAAATAAATGAAAAAGAAATGAAAGAAACAACAGCTAAGATCAGTAAAACTAAAAGCTGGTTCTTTCAGAAAATAAACAAAATTGATAAACCACTAGCCAGACTCATCAAGAAAAAAAGGGAGAAGATTCAAATCAATAGAATTAGGAATGAAAAAGAAGAAGTAACACTGACACTGCAGAAATACAAAGGATCATGAGAGATTACTACAAGCAACTCTGTACCGATAAAATGGACAACCTGGAAAAAATGATCAAATTCTTACAAAGGTATAACCTTCCAAGACTGAACCAGGAAGAAATAGAAAATATGAACAGACCCATCATGAGCACTGAAATTGAAACTGTGATTAAAAATCTTCCAACAAACAAAAGTCCAGGATCAAATCACTTCACAGGTGCATTCTATCAAACATTTAGAGAAGAGCTAACACCTATCCTTCTCAAACTCTTCCAAAAAATTGCAGAGGAAGGAACATTCTCAAACTCGTTCTACAAGGCCAACATCACCCTGATACCAAAACCCGAACGAGATACTCCAAAAAAAGAAAATTACAGACCAGTATCACTGATGAATATAGATGCAAAAATCCTCAACAAAATACTAGCAAACAGAATCCAACAACACATTATAAGGATCATATACCATGATCAAGTTGGATTTATCCCAGGGATGCAAGGTTTCTTCAATATACACAAATCAATCAATGTGATACACCATATTGACAAACTGAAGAATACAAACCATATGATCATCTCAATAGATGCAGAAAGAGCTTCTGACAAAATTCAACACCGATTTATGATAAAAACTCTCCAGAAAGTGGGCATACAGGAAACCAACCTCAACATATTAAAGGTCATATATGACAAACCCACAGCAAGCATCATACTCAATGGTGAAAAACTGAAAGCATTTCCCCCAAGATCACAAACAAGACAAGGATGTTCACTCTCGCCACTCTTACTCAACATAGTTTTGGAAGTTTTAGCCACTGCAATCAGAGAAGAAAAATAAATAAAAGGAATCCAAATCAGAAAGGAAGACGCAAAACTGTCACTGTTTGCAGATGACATGAAACTATACATAGAGATTCCTAAAGATGCTACCAGAAAACTACTAGAGCTAATCAATGAATTTGGTAAAGTAGCAGGATACAAAATTAATGGACAGAAATCTCTTGCATTCCTATACACTAACAATGAAATATCAGAAAGAGGAATTAAGGAAACAATCCCATTCAGCATTGCAACAAAAAGAATAAAATACCTAGGGATAAACCTACCTAAGGAGGTAAAAGATCTGTACTTGGAAAACTATAAGACACTGATGAAAGAAATCAAAGGTGACACAAACAGATGGGGAGATATATCATGTTCTTGGATTGGAAGAATCAATATTGTGAAAATGACTATACTACCTAAAGCAATCTACAGACTCAATGCAACCCCTATCAAATTACCAATTGCATTTTTTACAGAACTAGAACAAAAAAAATTTATAATTTGTATGGAGACAAAAAAGATCCCGAATAGCCAAAGCAATCTTCTTTTTTTTTTTTTTTTTTTATGACAAAGGAGGCAAGGATATACAATGGAGAAAAGGCAGTCTCTTCAATAAGTGTTGCTGGGAAAACTGGACAACTACATGTAAAAGAATGAAATTAGAACACTCCCTAACACCATACACAAAAATAAATTCAAAATGGATTAGAGACCTAAATGTAAGACCAGACACTATAAAACTCTTAGAGGAAAACATAGGAAGAACACTCTGACATAAATCACAGCAAAATTTTTTTTGATCCACCTCCTAGAGTAATGGAAATAAAAATAAACAAATGGGACCTAATGAAACGTAAAAGCTTTAGCACAGCAAAGGAAACTATAAACAAGATGAAAACACAACCCTCAGAATGGGAGAAAATATTTGCAAATGAATCAATGGACAAAGGATTAATCTCCAAAATGTATAAACAGCTCATGCAACTCAATGTTAAAAACACAAACAACCCAATCAAAAAATGGACAGAAGAACTAAATAGACATTTCTCCAAAGAAGACATACAAATGGCCAAGAGGAACATGAAAAGTTGATCAACATTACTAATTATTAGAGAAATGCAAATCAAAATTACAATGACGTATCACCTCACACCTGTCAGAATGGCCATCATCAGAAAATCTACAAAGAACAAATGCTGGAGAGGGTGTGGAGAAATTGGAACCCTCTAGCACTGTTGGTGGGAATGTAAATTGATACAGCCACTATGGAGAACAGTATGGAGGTTCCTTAGAAAACTAAAAATAGAATTACCATATGACCCAGCAATCCCACTACTCAGCATATACCCAGAGAAAACCATATTTCAAAAAGACACGTGCACCCCTATGTTCATTGCAGCACTATTTACAATAGTCAGGTCATGGAATCAACCTAAATGCCCATCAACAGACAAATGGATAAAGAAGATGTGGTACATATATACAATGGAATATTACTCAGCCATAAAAAGGAAAGAAATTGGGTCATTTGTAGAGACATGGACCTAGAGACTGTCATACAGAGTGAAGTAAGTCAGAAAGAGAAAAACAAATATCGTATATTAACGTATATATGTGGAATCTAGAAAAATGGTATAGATGAACTGGTTTACAAGGCAGAAATTGAGACACAGGTGTAGAGAACAAACCTATGGACACCAAGGGCGGAAAGCGGGGGTGGGGGGTGGTGGGGGTGGTGTGATGAATTAGGAGATTGGGATTGACATATATACACTAATATGTATAAAACAGATAAATAATAAGAACTTGCTGTACAAAAGAATAAAATAAAATGGAAAAAAAAAGTGTTTCTGAAAGTTTTCTGTGCATGGGAACCACCTTGGATGCTTGCTGAAGCAAGTTCCAGGCTTCAGCCTCCAAGACTTAATACAGGTCTGGGTGCAGCTCAAGTGCCCAGGATGATTCAGAGGGAGGTGACCGACGGACAATCGTTGAGAAACGCCATCTCAGGAAACAGTCACCAAAAAGCAGAAGGCAATTTGCATTCTAGTGTGGTGACCGGTTATCTTGGCAAGTAGAGCCATGACATGCAACTGTGAATGGATCTGTGGTCACTGTCACCATAAATAGCCTCTGTCCAAAACAGCTGTATGTCATCCTTCAACATGCCTGGTTTAAAATATCCCTCAGGCACAAAGTCCAGTAAACCCAAGATCATAATGTTAGTGCCAGAAAAATAACTCAGCTGAAAGTGATTAGCTGAAGGAAGTGCCACAGATGAAATCACAGGAAGACAGGTAATCACTTGTACTTATCGCCACATCTGCTATATTGCATAAGAAAGTTTTGGGTTCACACTCAAAGTGAAAGAAAAACTTTAAATCCCATAAATAATACATCGAAGAGAGAAAAGTTGCTCTAATGCAGTATCTGGAGAGGCCCTGCTAGGATAAAAGGCTCTGTTCAGTGTTTATCTTGCTGGCAGAGAACAAGGCAGGCAGTGAGGCAGATTTGTAATTGACCCAAAAGCATATATGAGAAATGAACCAAGGAGACTGTGGATTTAAAAGCCTCATAACAGAGTTAGGTAGCAGTAGGGTAAAAGTCCAGCAAATCTGCAATTCAAGTAATATGAAAACATGTTTGATTCAATATACTGATGTGCTGAATTTTTATGAAATTCAACCTTTTGTCCTAGTTTATTTGGCAAGGTAAATAAATCTGAAGTTAAAGCTTTAGCATCTTGTCTCTCTTAGACACACAAAAGGACACAGTTAACCAGAACAGCTGGTTAAAAGCTTTATTGGAACATCTAGGAAGCCAATACATTCCAAGACTAGAAGCTGAACTCTACAATACTGAATTTGTAATCCAAGATTCTTATTAATTCTGATCAACATAAAGTCTCGTCTTCTTATAGGACTATACAATTAGTGTTAGAATCTCTGTTTGACGGTTATGCGAGCAGACATTTAAAACTGTCTTCTGACCAAAGTTCTATTATCAAACATAAAAAGAAGAGAGAAAAAGACTGTCATTAGACAAAAGGCTCATCTAGAAAATTATATTTAGTATAAAATAGTCAATTCTTAATCATCTACAAGAATCAAGAAATAAAGCACAGAAAAATAGTTAATATTTGACTTTGATATTTACAATACCTTACAGATTTATCTTATGAACTGTTTTCTCTTGAAAAAAAATACATTTAAGCTATTTTTGACTCATTTATCCTAAGCACAATCATAATAAATAGGGACTGGCCCAGAGAAGAAGGTGTCAGGATAAATCATGTTGGGATTTAAAGCTCGCCCTTGATAAACTGGATCAGAATATGAAAGCTGAATATAGAACTTCCACTTCCATCCTTGATAGATCAATTAGGAGATTTGCCTTCCCGCCAAAAACAGCTATAAAACTAGACAAAAATGTATGAGGCAATTGCTTTCAGGCACTGAAAAAAAGGAAGCAGAGAAGTATGATCCTTGAGAGAAGGAAAACACACAAAATAAGCGCCACGATAACACCAATTTTCTTCCTGGGGGCAAATTCCTTCTGTGGCAGGGAGGGGAAGCCCAGGCAAAACAGCAGTCTCAATGAACTGAGATGAACAGAACCGAGTTCTAGACTGCTGAGGCAGCTGGAATTTTCAGAGCAGGATATTAGAGAAGTAGGGAAAGCACAGAGGGTCTCCCTATAAATCTGCATAAACCTTGAGTCCTTGGCCAAGGGCTGTGCTATGCATCTGCAGGGTGTATCTGCAAGGCAAGACTCTTAGAAAGACTAGCAAAGATTGTGTGCCATATAGCTGAGCTCTTCATGGTAATACCAGAGGTTACAGAGTAATGAGAGACATTGGAGGTCCGGTATAATCAGAGTACTTTGCTCACTGAGTAGCCACACCCTGGAGTAAGAGCCATGCCCTAGGACTAAGTTCAAAATAAAATAGGTTCTCCTAATAAGAATATAAAGAAGATTAATAGGACAGAAAGGATTCACTATTAATTTAACTGGCTATCAAAACAAAACTCAATATCCTTTAAAGGAAGATAATATAATTCAGACTCCATACAACACATTCCATAGTATACGATAAAAAATACTAGACGTATAAGTAGGCAGGAATACAAGACTCATAATCAAGGAAAAAATAAATTAATGGAAATAGATCCAGTCATGATCCAGATGTAATTATAACTATAATCAAGGACCTAAAGGAAAAGATGGTCATGATGAATGCACAGATGGTGGAAATCAGCAGAGAAACAGAAACTATAAAAAACGGAAATTATAAAATTGAAAAATACAATATATGATATTAAAAACTCACTGTATGGGTTTAACAGCAAATTGTAAATGCAAAAATAAGTGTTTAAATTTATACAGATCAGTAGAACTTTTATAATATGAAGATCAGAGATAAAGAGAACTGGACAAAGTAAATATAAACTCTTGACCTGTGGGGTGACATCAAGCAGTCTAAATGTAATTGGGGCTCCAGAAAGAAAAAGGAGAAAAAAATGGGGCAGAAAAATATTTGAAGAAATAGGAGTCAAAACTTACCTGTGTTCAATAAAAGCATAAACATAGATCTAAAAAGCTAGGGGATCCTAAGCAGGATAAAGATAAAAAACAATACACCTAGGTACATCACAGTCAAAGTACTGAACACAAAAAACAAAGAGAACATCTTAAAAGTATCCAGAGGGAAAAAAGGTAGCTTTCATAAGAAAAATAAAAATAAGAAGGCACAGACTCATCATCAGAAATGATGATAGTCAGAAGACAAAAAAAGTATACCTTTAGGGGCTTCCCTGGTGGCGCAGTGGTTGAGAGTCCGCCTGCCGATGCAGAGGACATGGGTTCGTGCCCCGGTCCAGGAGGATCCCACATGCCGCGGAGCGGCTGGGCCCGTGAGCCATGGCCGCTGAGCCTGCGCGTCCGGAGCCTGTGCTCCGCAACGGGAGAGGCCGCAGTGGTGAGAGGCCCGCGGACTGAAAAAAAAAAAAAAAAGCTTAAAAAAAAAAGTATACCTTTAAAGTGCTTTGAAAAAAAATCCTTCTAATCTACAACTCAATGTCAGTAAAAAAATCATCCCTTTAAAATGAAAACAAAATAAAAATATTTTCAGAAAGAAATTAGCTGAAAAAAATTAATTACTAGCAGGCCTGCACTGCATGAATGAAACTGCTACCAAAAAAAATTATGATCTTCACAAAGAATGACTAACACTGTAAATGGTAAATATATTGGTAAATAAAAACTAATTTTCTTTTCTTTCAATTTCTCTAAAACACATTTGACTGACTAAATCATAATAATAATATAGTGGGATATATAACATACGTAGAAGCATAACATATGGCAAAATATCGAAAAGGATACAATAGGTAACATAAAAGTATAATGTACTCACCTTATATATAATGTAATACACAAAGTTAAATGGTAAAAAATTAATGATGCTTATTTTAAGGCTTAGAGCAACCACTTAAAAAAAAAACAAAACAGAGAAATATAGCTAATATGCCAATAGAGGAAATAAAAAACATTACTACAACACTTAACTAATCCAAAAGAAAATGGGAATAAAGAGGAAAAACTCAAAGAACAGATGAGACAAATAGAAAACAAACTGGCAGGATGATAGACATTAATCTATCCACATTAATAATTAAATTAAAAGGGCTTAACATGACAGAAACAAAGCAGAGATTGTCAGATTGTCTTCAAACCTTAAAGAAGGAAATTTATCCAAGCAGAAAAATGTTATTATATATGTACTGATATATATATATATACTGACCTTCTCTTCAGGCTGTTACTCTTTTTGATCATCTCCAAGTGTGCCATGAGGTGGGTTTAGTCTTCTGACATTATCATTAGCGCTCTTGTTGATGTAATCATAAGACACACATTACCAACCCAACATTACTGATGAAGAAACTGGAACTTAAGAAGAATTTACTTTGTACATTCACAGTGCCAGTTCTTAAAGTCACTACACCAATTTTTAAATACATACAGGCAGCATATTAATCAAAATCCCCAAATTGGAGGTTTAACATCATGTAGGCAAATCTTAAATAATCTACCAAGTTAAGTAGACTGTCCTGCTCAGTGCTCTACTGTAGCAAAACACATTCCTTTATCACTGTTCTTATGATTTTAAAGTTTGGTGAAGGAGATCATTTGGCCTGAAAAAACTTTGTCATCATGGATTCAAAAGATGAAAAAAAAATACTAATATTATTAGTATATTATTAGCTGATATTTACTGAGCATTTACGGAGTGCTAGGCCCTATGATAAGTGCTCTACCTATAATATCTTATTTGTACTAAAAGGGAAAAATAAAGCAGTCCATTCCCACTGTAAAGATGAGCTTTAGGGTGATTAAATGACTTGCCCATGATCACCTGAGCTGATCACCGAAGGGGGAGGCTGAGTAATTTTAAATGCAGGACATCTGACATCAGAGCCTATGCAGTTTATAGCTTCATCTTCATTTTAGCTTTTCCTCGCGTACCTCTTTCCTCTTTGGAAAGGGTTCCTGTGAATATGACCTGACAAAATAAGCAGGTTATGAGACTAATCAGTTAGTTTTCAGCAAAAAGGGAAAAGACTGTCACTTGGAGATTGAAATCAAGCTAAAAAGTCAACCATGGAAGTACCATGTGTCCTTCTAACGAGGCCTCTTCTGCCAAACTCAGCCACAGGTGACCACCCAACAGGATACAGAAATAGAATTTGAGATGCTACAGAATATCAGTTTTGGCTGCTTGACCTCTAATGTGAGCTCTGTGTATCAAAGGACTGAATTCACGTGACAAAAGTGTTTTCTGTCACTTGTGTGCTGACCAAGAGTCCATCAACCCCAACTGCCAACGGAAAGCCTACAACGAGTTCATCAAGAAAGTCGCCGGTAAGTGATTGGTCTCAGACGACCATTGCATGAGCACTCGTGGCTGGCTCTGAAGTGCTGAAGGCTGGTGGACACTAAAAGTCTTAGAGACAGAAATTTCATGCTTATAAATAGAAAATAATACCACATTTGTCCTGTTGAACAATCATTTGATTGCCAACAGAAAACAGCTTATCACCAGCAGAATACAGAATCTGCTTGCAGAAGACAAGGATTGCATTATAATTTCTTGCTACTGACTAGACTTTGATGTTTCTGTCTTAGCGACTCAAATGATCACACAACTGTGCTCTGAATTAATACAAGTACAAAATAATAACATTTCCTTCAGAGTTACACGTGATCACTGTGCAGACCAGTGAAGCAAAGATACGCTATGTAATTAATTTGTAAACACGTGTGATTCAAGTCTAAGAATATTATTTGCTCATCGTAAGACAATTTAAGCTCTCTGAGCAAAAATGTCACTTGAATTACATCACCGCACACATCACAAGTTGGGGAGGTACGATGACATGGAGATTCGCTATTATTTCAGCAGAGTAGACTGTGAGCAACGTTTAGGAAAAACTTAGCCAAATGACAAATACCAGCTTCAAAAGTTCACTTTAGGGAAGAGAAAGTGTCTTTTGGTATCTATCAGGTGCCATTCTCCCAGTTTACTGACTTCTATACTCCAGAGAATCCAGTGTCTACTAATTACTGGAGAGATTTAAGGAGAGTCTAAGACTAAATAACTTAAGTTTTTCTTCTTCCTATTATTCTCCAAATCTGGCTTTCCTAAAAGCAGTGTGAAACATTGGTGATTACTTATTAAACTGGTGCTATAAGAAAATATTTCAAAAAAAGAATTAGTATGGAAGATGGCAATGTGGGAACATGCCGAGTTAGCATCTCCCCACAACTAGGGCGCCTGCCAGCTGCTGGTGGGGAGCCCTGATGCTCAAGGAGACAGGAGGAACCCCCAAGTGAACCAGTAGGATGTGGGGGGACTGAGGGGGTGAGGAGAAGTGGAGGCCAGAAAGGATCAGAGCCCCTGAAGGTGGGGAGATCAGGGGAGGCAGGTGGGAGGGGCCCTCTGGGACCCGAGGAGCAGGAGAGGAGAGGAGGGCATTTGCCCCACCCACACAAGCCCAGGAAGCCTGCTGGGCTCCCAGGTGAGGTCCCCGCCCTCTGAGACCAGGGGTGGGGGGCACGCCTGAGCCCCTTCTGTTCCTTGAGCCTAAGCCCCACCCCCCACCGCCCCGAGGGAATTTTCCAGCCCTGTGGGTCCTGAGCATAGGCCCCGCCCACCCCCGAAACCTTGCCCTTGCTTAGGCCCTGCCTCCTCAGACAAGGCTTTTTCCCCCGCTTTTTTTTTTCTTTTCCCTCCTCCTCGTCTTTACTATTGTGTTACCGTTGTACCTTCCAGTTCTTCATTCATCATCATTTTTATTTTTATATTCTTTCTAACATATCTGTTAGTTTCCTAGTCTAATTTTATTTTTTACTTTGTTATTGCCTCTCTCTCTCTCTTTTTTTTTTTTTTTGCCACCCCACATGGCTCGCAGGATCTTGGTTCATGAGCCAGGGGTCAGGCCAAAGCTCCTTGTGGTAGGAGCCATTTGTTGGAGTCTGGCTCCATGTATAACTCTGAATCACTCTTTCCAAGAATCCCTTTTCTTTTCATCAAGAAAACAAGAGTTTGAGTGGCATAAGAACCTTCTCCATCAGGGAATGAAGAGGAAGACGCCGATGGTTCCTCCTCCCTCCCATCTTTCATCAGGGGAGCAAGGGCGTTTGTCTTGCAAGCCTCTTTGTTTCACCAGTTAGCCCAGTGTCACCGTTGATGGGCAGGGGAGGCAGGTCCCTAACATAATGTTGCCAGATTTAGCCAATAACAGCACAAGATGCTTGGATATATTTGCATTTTAGATAACTGTCCTTAAATCTATGTCCCAACTCTTCTATTTGGGAGTCCTATATTTTTTTCTGGCAATTCTACCCCCATAGCAGGGTCATTTCAATCCATACTTTCCAAGAAGGAAAATTTCAAATTGATTGTAACCTTCCTAGAGTTCCTTTGCTTTCTTTTTATGCTACTCCTGTCACATTTTACCTGTCCCAGGACTGAATGACTGACTACATTGGGAATTTTTTTTTAATTTGATTATGTCATGATGACTTCCCAGATTTTCCAGAAAGAAAAGGGTCCACTCACTGTCAGCATCGTCTTCCCGTGGGCTCAGGATAGTAACTGCAGTTTCCCAAATATTGGCGTAAAGACAAACCCTGTTGACACTGTTTCTCACACTAGATCAAATAGACTTCCTGCCCCAAAAGAAGTCTGCTTGGACTTGTGTCTTTTGACATAAAACTGTAGGAAGAATAAGAGGCTGCTAGTCTTCAGGAAACCTGGACTTCACTCATGGCTCTCACAATGACTCTCTGTAGAGACATCAAGCAAGACATTTCAAGATTTTTGTGGCCCCAGGCATTTCAACATCTGGGGACTGGTAGTTCCAGATAGATCGCCTGACTAAAAAGAGTATTACAAGACTAAGATGAAAATTCTTTGAAAAAAAGTAAAAGCTTGGAAAACAGTAACATCACTTGTTTAGAAAATGCCTGCTTCTCAGAAGGACTTAGCATGGCATAGAAAATGTATAAATATAAACTCTTTTAAAATAAATCAATGTCTCATTTCCCTGGTGTTTTCAGAGGGTGCTCCACGTGAAGCCAAGCCTTTAGAAAACTATGTCTGAATCTCACATCTCTGAGCATACTCAGAGAAAAACATGTCTTGCATTTTCCTGATGATTCTAGGGCAACGTTAACAATATCGGTTATCGTGCTCTGTCCCACCAAACAAGCAAACAAGAAACAGATGCACTAAAAACGTTTACACTTTTGAGAGCTCCCAGGGCCATTGCAACAAGGAGGATGGTTTGCCTTGTCCTAAGTGGCCCCAGCTGCCTGCCGGGCTGCTGACATTTCTCATCCAGACCAGGCCATGCTGTTTCACACCTTCTCCCTTACTTCACAAGCAATTTTACCACAAAAGGCACATATCTTCTGACACAGCGTGAGGGATTTGCCACCCAGAGGCATTTTTCCTTACTTCTGTATTGCTGCCTATATTCCAAGGGATTGAGATTGTCCGTTTCTGTAGGGCTCTGTTATATACCTTCATGTCATTCACAAGTCCTGTGTACGTACAGTATACTTAACAACTGTAGATATTTATTTCAAGTGTTGAATGTCTGCTATACCTCCCGATACATTAAGAACTATTGTATTATTTTTTTAAGATTTTTTTTTTGATGTGGACCATTTTTAAAGTCTTTATTGAATTTGTTACAATATTGCTTCTGTTTTATGTTTTGGTTTTTTGGCCGCAAGGCAGGTGGGATCTTAACTCCCCGACTAGGGATCGAACCCACACTCCCTGCATTGGAAGACGAAGTCTTAACCACTGGACTGCCAGGGAAATCCCTAGAACTATTGTATTATTTTTTTTAATCAGATATCTATTATCAAAAAGTAATGACATTTTATGCCTAACAGCCGCTAAACCATCCCAGTCAGCTGAATTATCATAGTCCTTCATTTTGAGCACACCTGATAAACATTTTAATGTTTCTGAACATTACGAGTTAAGTCTTACAATTGATATTCACGTTTAATGTGATAATGTTCCTTTGACTCCAGAAAAGCTGTTGTTAAGAATGATGCATCTTTAACTGAATTTGTAGAGTAAAAAAAAAGAAAACTTTTTAGAGTTTTTCTAATAAAATTCGAAGAGGCTAAGAGGTGATACTGTCAGAAAAGAAGTAATATTACCGGTATTAATTTAGCCTTTAATCATCTCACACACACACACACACACACACGTGCACACACACACACACTTATACCATTATCTCCTCAATCCAAAGGCAAGTATAACTTTGATATTTAACCTTCTATTCCATTTTTCCATTTCTGTATATATATATATATATGAAATTTAAAATATCTGTTATTATATTGTTTTTTATAGAATGATATAATAATACTGCTGTGTAATTTGTCTGTATCACTCCACACTATGTTTTGAGAAGTATCCAGTATGTGTGGATACAGGTCTGTAGTCATATATGTAGAAAGAGTTCACTGCTTTTAACTTCAGTATGACCTTATCACAACTTATCAGAGTTTATATATTCATTCCCCTACTGATGGAGATTTACTCTGCTTTACATTTTTACTGCTACCAACCATCTTCCGTGAACATATTCGTGTCTCTTGAGCTCGTGCACCAAGTGTGCTGGACCCGCCTCCGATGACCATGAGAGCCGATGGTGCACATCTTTCCTACTCTGCCTTCAGTGATGTAATGTCAGTAGCTTAAATGTGAGCATTTACATTATGGGAAATGGCAAACCTACAAATCAAACTCACAACTCCCTCCCCAACCGGAAAGACAGTCTGCCAGCACAGCACTGGGTGTATACTTCCCGAGGTGGAATTGCCAAATATTCTGGAGTGCTTGTTTCCGTTTCTTCTGGATGCAACCAAAGATTCTGTGCCACCATCTACTTCCACCAGACAGTATATGAAAGTATTGCTTCTAAAATATCTTTACCAAGGCTTGATATTGCCAGGTATGTTATTTGTGCCTACATGATAAATAAAAATTGGCCTCCCATTACTGGCTTCATCTGCATTTTCTCACTAGCCAGCGAAGTTGAGTATATTTTCATATACATAGTGAACATTTGAATTTCCTTGCCTTTTAATTGCTTTGCCCACTTATAAATTGGCCAGCCTTTTTCTTATTGACTTACAGGAGTTCTTTACATTAGTCTGGAAAATTAATGTTTGTCCGTTACACAATTTGCAAATATCTTCTGTCAATCTATTGCTTGTCTTTTAACCTTGCTTGTGGTGTTTGCCACGTACTAGCTATGTGACCTTGAGAAAGTTACATAACACTTATGTACCTTATATTTTTTATCTGTAAAGCTTAAACTATAATTGGTTAAACCACCTTATTGGTTGAGCCGATACACGTACATCGGTCAGTACACAGCAATTATTATTATTATTGCTCTTATTCTTGCTGTTATTATTACTATTATCATCATTATATTACTCTATGGAAGTTCTTGGTTTTCATACAGTTTTTTTTCCTTTATGGTTGTTTGTTGAAGAAATCTTTCCCAAATCCGAGAAGCGGGGAGATAGACTACTCTATTTTCTTCTTGTACTTTTAGAATTTTTTGTTTAGGTCACCTATACATTTGACTCTGCTTTTTTTCTTCCCTTTATTCTGAGCACCTAGCCAAAATTCCTGGAGCCAGTAGGTGCTCAACAAATGTTTACAGAAAGAAGACAAGGGGCGAGGGAGAGAGCAATTAGTATTCATTTTTATAAGTGATCCCGCTAAGAAACTCAAGGGGCAGAGAGATGAAGGAAGAGCTAGAGGGATAAATTACTATTAACTATACTTACAACCTATTAAAATGGAAATTCCTTATTCCCTTGTCATATTTATGTCAAATCTTACAGAAGCTTTAAAAATTGATAACTTCCGGGCTTCCCTGGTGGCGCAGTGGTTGAGAGTCCACCTGCCGATGCAGGGGACGCGGGTTCGTGCCCCGGTCCACGAGGATCCCACATGCCGCGGAGCGGCTGGACCCGTGAGCCATGGCCGCTGAGCCTGCGCGTCCGGAGCCTGTGCTCCACAACAGGAGAGGCCACAACAGTGAGAGGCCCGCGTATCGCAAAAAAAAAAAAAATTGATAACTTCCAAGACAAGCAAGGGCACTTGGTATCCAGGCCTTGAGATGTTTTATCTTATACATAATAATGAGCACTGCCTTTATTCCAGTGCCAGATAATGTCTGTGTGATTCTTAGACCATAAACTGTCTCTCCCTGAATCATGTTTGTTTTCTACCTAATCCTGGGATTCATTGGAAATCCAACTCACACATTTACAGTTGAAAAGCAGAATGGGAGAACATACTGGCCCTCCAGCCACTGCTATTTCATTCCCCAGAGGCCTGTCCGTTGAGATCTACGGTCCATGTCGAGGAGCACAGAACTAGTACACAAAACCCTCAAGCCTAGAAGTTCCATGCTAAGTCGTGTCTGTAGACTGCAGAGTTAACACCAGTATCATCACTAGCAACTGGGGAGTCCACATTCTCAAAAGTTTGGCAACCAGAAAACTACATGATGGGCAATAGGAAAGATGGACTTCCAAATGTTTACCTGGAGCCCAAAATTTCAAGTTCATGCCAAGCTGGGATACGGAGTTCACAATCAGGTGATTTTAACCTCTTGGTACTGTCGGTTTGCACAGCTGCTTTTATTCCATCATCAACCAAATAAGTTATTCAAATGTTAAATTTCTTGGGATTAGGGGTTTTATTCTTTTTCTAATAACATTTCCCCCTTCCCGTGAGTTAGGCAATGCACACTTCCGATGCCCAGCTTACCACGTTGCACTAAACTAACATGATCTGACTTACAGGCAGCCCTTCAAAGTACTAGTCTTTCTTACAAGCAGAATTTTTGTGATCGGACATTGTTGTGCCTAGAAGGCTTTTTTGGGGGGCACCAGTTTGGGTTTGCGTACACCAGCTTCTTAACACACAGTTCAAGCCACCGTGCAGGACAGAATCTCTCTGAAAACATCTGCACTTCTGCAAGATTACTACCTTGACCAGCCAGCAGGCTGAGATGCAAGTCCCGGAATGTCGCTGTGAAGTGTGTAAGAGTGGATGGAAATGAACAAAATAAAAGTCATGAAACTAAGGAAAAGATAATTGTGACAAGCGTGAAATTACTAGCATGCTGAAATTAAAAGACAGAAAACCTAAATTGGACGCTCATGTGTCTCAAACTGGCCATTTACGTATTCAGTTTTAAATAGAAAAATAAATGTCAATGCGTAGAAAATGTCAGAAATATATATAGGGAATTGTGTTCCCGATACACATAAAAGGTGCGACATAATTATGGATTTGAAGAAAGTATTATATATACATCTGGAAGACAGCATTCTGACTGCTTATGAGGGGAGGTCTGCTTCATGGATCTTTATACCCCAGAGCCGAGTACAGAGCTGTCTCCAATAGACACTCAAGAGACGTGTGTTGGACCAACTGACTCACTGTGTACGATGTACTTCTATTTAGTCCTAGGCCACTCTCATTATATAAAAACTCTAAGTCCTTCTTAGTGGTTAGAGTTTTCCTTTGTTTCTGTCCGTCCCCAAGAACGATTCCCCCCCACCCCAAACTCCATGGATAATCCCCACCAAGATAAGCCACTTGTATGGTCCAGACAGATGCGGATTCATATGTAAGCGCCAAAGTTCAGCCTTACACTATTCCCACTTCTAGCTCAACTGTTTCACTAACCAGCCATCTCAGTGACAAAATTAATGGATGCAATTTTTACATATGTACAGAGTGACTCCATTTCGACGAAGTCCAGTCCTTCTGCCTCTTTTGTGCAAGATTTTCACTGGTGCCAGTGAGAGCTTAGCAAGAGAAAGCCTGAGGGGGTTGATCCATTGTTGGAGGATGGAGAGGAAGGAGCATTTTATGAAAGTGGGATCATTATAATGCTTCCCGTTTGGAACATTTTTAGTGCTCACATTTCAAGCTTAAACAGCCGACCCCCTGATTTGGCGATATCCCAGACCCGAGGCCCAATAAGGTCCTCGGTGCTTCCTGAGGCTTCTCAAGCAATGAGGCAGGCAGCGCCTTCTCTTTTCTGATCACCATCAAAAGAATAAATTATGAAACAATAGACAATCCTGCTTCGTTTAAAACATATGAACCACTCCACAGTAGCATTGCCATTTTTGGGGTCAAATGGAACAGCTGTTTGAAGGCATAGCATTAGACCTTAAAACTTATCAATCTAACTTTTAATGATTTAACCTAATAAAATACACACTTCACACTAAGTGCAGGCTGTCGATCTCAACGAAGTTATAACGTCGCCTTACAAATATGGTCTTAGAAGAATCTATTTCTTTGTGGTATTGTGATAAGTTCTTTCAGATTGTCAAAAACCTTGCTAAATAAATATATTTTTTTACAGCAAACAGGTCTTCATCTTTAAATAACAGTGGACAGAGACTCGCCGTAAACATAACCCTACTCTGAATGCTTCTGGGGCTGTATTCTCATCCTGTAAAGTCTTTCTCCATTGTGAAGTTACCTGTTCGGTCATAACCTTGGTTTATCATCTTTCCTGTGTATGTTTGCCGCTATCGCTGGGCTGAGCGATTTACGTCAGTCAGTGCAGCAAAGGCCACGTTTATCTTTTGTTCCTGAAGTTTCATTTATTCTGCAACCTCAAAAAACAAATGACAAATTTCGCTTTACCCTTGTTGTTAAGCTAGTGGTTAGCGATTTCCAACAACTTAAAAAGGGTGAAACCCATGGTTTCAAATTCAGATTACTAGATGGTTATTTAAGCCACAAAGGAAATAATGCCATCAGGATATTCTTGCAGTTAGGAGAGAGCCTGCGTCTAATCAGTAATCCTGCACACCTAAACATTTTCTGAGAAGTACATTTATAGATGTATTTTTGAACTTCCTGTGTGTCTTGCTAGGAGAAAAAAAAATCCCTAAAAGTACAATTCTGCAAAAAAGAAAAGGACAAGAGAGCTGGTGATACACATGGCCTCTAAGACTCCCTTTTAGGTATAAGTTAGCAATATTGTGTCACACTTGATCTGGAAAAATTGGAAGTCACAAAATCTAATGTGTCAGCAAAGATACCTGACAAGAACACAAAAAAGATGTGTGCCTATTGGTAAAATTTTACACTAGGGGATTCGATGACCAAAAGTTACCAAGTTTCAATCAGTTAATATTTTTTGAGCACCTACTTTACATGAAAAATTGATCTAGACACCATAAGACATACAAGAGAAGGAATTTACCGAGACCCACCTTCAAGGAGCTTATCACTCAGTTGGGCCAAAGAGACCAACACATAGGAAGATGACAGCTCTACGAGGCAGAATATAAATGACCAAGAAGTGGCAGAGGCAATAAATGCTGTGCATCAGAGGACCACTTTGGGCCACGGAGGTCAGTAAATATTCCAAGAGGAGGGAGTGACAAGTGACCCCGGGCCTTGTCAGTCAGAAGCTAATCCTTTGCATTCTAGTATGTACCCTTGGGTAAAGTCCTTGCTCATGAATATGATTTTGTTTTTCAATCAATTAACAGGCTACTCATTTCACATGTCTTCAATGTCTCCCTCTTCCTTTTGCAGGGGCCAAGTGAAAATCTCATTCAATAAATCACAGTATTGATACTTCTGAACAGATGTTGAAATAATAGTCATAGTGCCTATTCTGAGTTAATCCAACAACAAATATAAGAAAAGCAACAAAGTTTGACTGTTTTAACAACCATGACTATTTTTTCAAAAAAATAAACCAACCAAGATTCCATTCAAATTTTTTCCTTCTGAGGTAAAGAGCAAAAGATCAGGAAATAAGTGAAGATACTCTCATTAGTAGAATACAGTTGTCACCACTCATCCGCGAGGGATACATTCCAAGACCCCCAGTGGATGCCTGAAACCACAGATAGTACCAAACTGTATATATACTATGTTTTTTCCTATACATACATAACTAGGGTAAAGTTTAGTTTATAAGTAGGCACAGTAAGAAATTAATAATAGTGACTAATAATGAAATAGAACTATAGCAATATACTATTAAAAAGTTATGTGAATGTGATCGCTCTCCCTCCGTCTCTCTCTTTCTCTCAAAAATCTCTTATCACACTAATTTAATGCTTTTTCCATCTTAACTAAGCACTTGTCCCACACTGTGGTCGTACCTTTTGCAGTTTGAGGCATAACAGCAGAACTAGCGCAAATTTCTTTTTCCTTCTTCACAATTTCATGGATAGCAGATTCATTCTTACTATAGATCTTAACCACCTCAGCATACAATTTTTTTCCTTTTGTTATTAATTCAAGAGCTTTCACCTTTTCACTTAAAGGAAGCCCTTTACGGCTTCTCTTTGCCATATTTGAATGGCCAGCGTCACTGCTCTTGCACTTTGGGGCCATTATTAAGTAAAATCAGGGTCACTTGAACACAAGCACTGAGATACCACGACTGCTGATCTGATAACCCAGACAGCCTCTAAGTGACTTGCGGGTGGGATACACCCGACAAAGGGATGACGCACATCCCCAGCAGCACGAAATTTCATCTGGCTACTCAGAATGGCATGTAATTTCAAACTTACGAATTGTTTATATCTGGAGTTTCCCAGTCAATATTTTTGGATCACGGTTGATCATGTGCAACTAAAACTACAGAAAACAAAACTGCAGATAAGGGGGAACAACTGTAGTGCTTAAGATACACCCGAGCAGGACTTCCCTGGTGGCCCAGTGGCTAAGAATCCGCCTTGCAATGCGGGGGACTCTGGTTTGATCACTGATCGGGGAAGTAAGATCCCACATGCTGTGGAGCAACTAAGTCCGTGCGCCGCAACTACTGAGCCCAAGCACTCTAGAGCCCTCGAGCCACAGCTGGAGAGAAGCCCACGCGCCACAATGAAGAGCCCGTGCACCACAACGAAGGATCCCACGTGCCACTGTGAGGATCCCCCATGCTGCAACTAAGACCTGATGCAGCCAAATAAATAAATAAATATTTTTTAAAAATACGACAACCAAGTGAACTGCCAGCTAAGGACACAAGCAGGTGATGGGGGGAGGGGAATGGGGTCATCTAACCACCAAATAATAGAGATACTAGGGGAAACAGAGTCAGCAGCACTAAAACCATACTCAAGGAAATGAAGTTCAACTGCGTAGAAAGAAAATCCCAGTATAGACATTATTAACAAACCATCAATTCCATGAGAATAGTGCAGGTTTTGAGAGAACAAATGACATGAACAATGAGCTATACGTAATTCTAAAAAGAAGCAAATAAAGCAAGGCCAATGAGGGAAAAATCACTGGCAATGAAACGTCTGGAGTACTGGATGTCGGTACAAAGAAGGAATAAATTAGATCCAAACGTCACATCATACACCATAATACATTCTAAATGAGTTAAAGTGTAAAACACACACTAAAACTAAATATGTCAGAAAAAAATAGAAGGATGTGTAAAATGACACGGATAAATGTTTTAAAAAGAAAGCAACAAAATTCCCAAACTGACAACATAACTAATAAAAGTTTCACATTCCGAATATATACAGAACTGATACAAATAATGCCAGTGCTCACATTTCACTGGAGGCAGGAAAGAAATATAAATCAAATAAATTTCAGTTACCACCACACGGCTGTGAGACCAACCATAACAAATACAAATAATAAGAGTCAATGTTGAAGACAAAAACTCTGCAGGAAAGGAAAGATATTCACAGTAAACCACTTGACTTAATGTCAAGCAATATTTACAAAGTCGTGATAACACACAACGTCTACTGACACGAGCACGGGGGAACATGGGGGTGAGGGGTGTACAAAACTTAAGTCTGTGCAGTAGTTAATTTTAAAAATTACTACTAAAGAAATAGCAATTTAAGCACTATTTTTAAAATAAAATGGACCTGATTACCCGAAGAAACAGACAAACAGTGTGGAAAGTCACAGCTCTGTTGGCCGAACTTCTGGAGTAGAAATAGTAGAACAGCAGACTGCTGTTTTCTATAAGCCTTCCTTTTTTTTTTTTTTTTTAATAAATGTATTCATTTATTTACTTATTTCTGGCTGCATTGGGTATTCGTTGCTGCACATGGGCTTTCTCTAGTTGCAGCAAGCGGGGGCTACTCTTCCTTGCGGTGCGCGGGCTTCTCATTGTGGTGGCTTCTCTTGTTGCGGAGCACGGGCTCCAGGCGTGCGGGCTTCAGAAGTTGTGGCTCGTGGGCTCAGTAGTTATGGCACACGGGCTTAGTTGCTCCGTGGCATGTGGGATCTTCCCAGACCAGGGCTCGAACCCGTGTCCCCTGCATTGGCAGGCGGATTCTTAACCACTGCACTACCAGGGAAGTCCCTCTATAAGCCTTCTAATACTACACTCCCTTTTGTTACAATGCTTGCTTTGAAACTCAAATTTTTTCTAGCACAATTAATTAGTTATTTAATTTGAGAACAATTTGAGTATAATGCAAATTTCCCATTTCCTTATGTGTGATTTTTGTCTGTAAGAAGCACTAGGAATACTGCACCCAGCTAAACTGGGTAGGAAAACATGAAACACATATACTCCCATCAATTATGTACCAGCTAACTCCATGTACCAGGTAAACAAGACACACACATCCACATCCCTACTTATGTACACACATTACTCATGAAGATGAGTGGCAATAAATACATCCAACTGTTTCTTCTTTGTCACACCAACAATGACAATATTAGTGTTTTTTAAAGCTGTGCTTAATGTTTTAAAAATATTATTTCTAAATTATTCTGTCAAATTCATGCATATCATTCATGAAGTATTTGAGTGTCATGTCCCTAATCCCATTTTTGCCCTGTGGTGTTTATTTGTTGCTTTGTTTGCTTGTTTTTTAATTAATAGACTTTATTTTTTAGAGCAATTTTACGTGTACAGAAAAACTGAGCAAAAAGCACAGAGTCCCAAACACACAACTGCCCTATTATTAGCATCTAATATAAGTGTGGTATGCTCGTCACATTTGATGAGCCAGCATTGGTACATTAACTGAAGTCCATAGTTCACTCTTTGTGTTGCATATTCTATGGCTTTTGACAGATGTATAATGACATGTATCCCCCATTACAGTGTCATACAGAATAGTTTCATTGCTCTAAAAATCCCCTGAGCTCCACCTATTCATTCCTGCCTCCCCCCGAGCCCCTAGCAACCACTAATCTCTTTACCGTCTCCAGAGTTTTGCCATTTACAGAATGCCATATAGTTGGATTCATACAGTGTGTAGCTTTTTCGGATTATACTCTTTCACTTAGCATTTAAGCTTCTGCCATGTATTTCTGTGACTTGATAGCTCATTTCATTTTACTGCTGAATGACACTCCATGGCATGAATGTACCACAGTTTGTTTATCCATTCACCTACTGAAGGACATTTTGGTGGCTTGCAAGTTTGGGTAATCATGAATAAAGCTGCTATAAGTATTTGTGTGCAGGTTCTCTTTGTGGGTGGACATAAATTTTCAGTTCATTTGAGTGCAATTAAGTTTTCAACTCAAGGAGCACTATTGCTGTATCACATGGTAAGAGCACGTTTAATTTTGGAAGAAACGGCCAGACTGTCTTCCAAAGTGGCTATACCACTTTGCATTCCCCTCAGGAGTAAATGAGAGTTCCTGTTGCTCCACACCCTGGCCAGCATTGGGTGCTGTCAGTGTTTTGGATTTTAGGCATTCTCATTGGTATGTAGTAGTACCTTGTTGTTTTAATTCCAATTCCCTAATAACATACTATGTTGAGCATCTTTTCATATGCTTATTTGCCATCTGTATATCTTCTTTGGGGAGGTGTCTGTTCAGATCTTTTGCCCATTTTTAACTGGGTTGCTTCTTTTCTTATTGTTGAGTTTTAAGAATTCTTTGTATATTTTTGTGAAATCTGGCTTATCTTTTCATTCTCTCAGCAGTGTCTTTCACAGAGCAGAAGTTTATAATTTTAATAAAGTCCAACTTACCGTTTTTTTCTTTAGTGGGTCATGTTTTTTATCACACAGTTTTGCACAACGCAGTGATTTTTAGGAATTCACAGAGTGCGTGACAGCCACTGACCACATTTATCCTTTTCAACCGTTCATTTATTTGACCACATAATTCATTTTGAATAAAGCCCCCAAAATAATTGGTACAGAGGTACTAAGAAACATAACTTATGGTGAAAAATTGGAAACTTAATGCCAAAGAGTCGAGATTTGGTAAGTAAATACAAGAGAATATTACCACTATGAAATATGAATATGGTGTTAAAGATGGTTAGCATGTCAACATTCTTTACATACGAAAATAAGTCCATGGAAATGTTAAGCAAAAAAAGTAGCATGTAAAATATCAATCATACATTAATTTAAACTAAGAAAAATGTAATTTAACAAATAGAAATAAAAATCCAGTAACATGTATTAGTTAGAAAAAGTAGCACCTGTTGCCGTAAAACAAATCCCCGAATCTCATTTTGACTGTGAGGTTTTTCATTCATGCAAAGTTGAATATAAATATTCCAGGGAAGCATCAGCTAAGGGACCAGCCTCCTTCCATGCGTGGTTCTACACATCCCCTAGGCCATGGAGCCCTTGGCCAATTCCTTCCTCTGCACGTGGCGGGGAGGCGGGGGAAAAGTGTGAGAGGCCACACAGGAGGTTTTGACCAGCTGGCTTGAAAGGCTGAACAGACTCCCACCCACATGGCCACACCCACCTGAGGGCAGGCTGGGAGAAGTGGTCCAGCTGTGTGCCCAGGACACAGAGGAACGCTTTTGTGTCTGCACAGACATCTCTGCACTTAACAAAATTAGACTATGGTTTTCTTAGGCTCCTTTCTCCTTTCAGTTTTGCTCAAATCTGTGATAATATGTAAGTACCCCTTATTATCTTTATCTATTTAGTTCCTGAGTCCAGATTATGAGAGTTCAGATACGCTTATCCAAGTCTATTGGGTTCCGGTGTTCAGATAGGAAGGGTTTTGAGAGTTTGGATTTACTCATTCTGTAAAAAAAGAAAATTGAAATTTACAGTCTCTATCTCATCCCCTATCCTTCATTTCAGGTAATACCTCCTAAATCAACTCAGTATTGCCACCCTACTTTAAAATTTTACAGTAAGATTACACGTCTTGCTAAAAAAAACAGTGTGTAACAATTCTTTCTGTGATTCCTAATTCTTAACCTAAATCTTTTTTTTTTAAAGATAAAGCAAAATTTCAAAGATTTTCTTCTAAGTAGCACACAATGATTCTAGGTCTTCTAACCTACATATTAAGGACCAGTGTTGGTTATTTATCAGTGGCATTCAGCAGCGTCAATTCTTGTATAAGTGTTTTGTATTAACATAGATATTTTTATATGATATAAGGATCTGTAAGCATGCCACATTTGGGGAATAAGACAGCTTTATCGTAATCATTTCTAAATCTTTATTTCCAAGATCACTTTTAACATTATTCTCCAGTTACTATTTAATTTTGACAAAAGTTTCATAGAGTGTTTTAAAATTTTACAGAGTAAGTCTATTATTATGATCTTAAAAAATATATTTTATGTACTTGCTTGCTGATTTTTCCAAAAGATTTTCACTGTTAACTTATCAAGTTGTATAAAATGTTCCATACAGGCTCTTAACAAATATTTATGTTTAATCTATGTTTAACGTAGAATAGTATTTTCATGTTTACTACATTTAATCTCTGTAATTATGTGTCTTCCTTTATTTTTCCCAATAAGGTTTTATTGTATTTCTTTAATATATATTTTATGCTAAAAGATAAATCACTATCCATTTATGCAAAGCTATTGTTGCTGTTATTACATAAGATGTTGACATTTTATTTTCTGTCTAACTCTATGTCATTAATGTATGTATGAAATTGATTTTTTTAAATTATGCTAAAATCTTGCAACTCTGGTGAAATTTCAGTTTTTGGTTTGATGTCCTTGATTTTCTGTATAATTATACAATTAGTAAATGTTGACCTTCTAAAAAGATATCCAGAGACCTTATTTGAGGCTCTCCTTCAAATAATTTCTTATACAGTATTTTTACAGTTTCAGTAAAATAAACAAAGTTCAATCTATTTCCACTCTTAGTCTTCTAATTAAATGGATTAATTAAAACGGAAACTATTTATAAAGTTAACTGAATTAAAGAAACTATAACAGATTGGAAGTCATATCTGAGGTAATTAGATTTGGAGTCTGATTTTATAGACATTAAAAGAACAAATTAACAGTAGATTGATACCCTAAGTAAATATATTAAATGTAACATAATACATTTCGTAAATGTACTCTTTGTATATAACACTAAAATTTTACTACAATGGCAAAGAATATTTCTAAAATGAATCCTAAGGGGAGAATTGCAGTTAGTTACTAGATCAGTAACTATTTTGAATGTTATAATATCACCACCTACTGGAGAAATAGGATAGGAAAACTTCTCATTTTGGAAATCCTCATCAATAGCAATATTTATTCAATTTAGACATTCCTAAATTCACATTTTTTTAGGTCTCAAGATCCTAACCTTGTTCTTTACACACACGAGGAAATAGACACAGAAGGGCTAAATGGTTCAATGATTTGCCCCAATCACACTAATTAAACAAAAGATGATGACATGAGACCAATTACATATATATAACTATTCTCCGGGTCTCCTAGCTCTCAGTCCCGTGATCTGAGTTCTATAACTTGCTCTTCCAGCATGACAGGCGCCACGTTCACTGTCAGTGTCCATCACAATAATTTCCTTTTTTTTTTTTTTTTTTTACTGACTCATGGAACAATTAAGAGCTAAGTCTCTCTGAAGCTCTTATGTTATCTCCTACAGGTGACTGTTGACTGAATTATTTATTATGAGCAATCTCGTTTCTCATTTCTCCCTTTTATTTTCTCACCTATAATTAAAGAAAGAAAGGAAACAGCACTTTCCATCTCTCAGATCAACAGTTTAAAAAGACTGTTGGAAACCGGGTGGGAAAACAGGCTCCCCCCTTAAACTGTGAGAGTGTAAACTGGGGCCAAAGTTTGCTGGTAATTTCAAAGCTCACCCATCCCACCTCACGCGTGCCTTCACTTTCCGGGTCAACTGCAGTCCAAAGATACCAAATAAACTATTCATCAGTTTTAAATTGAAAGCCGTTTTGATTAACATTATGAAATCTCACGCTGCTCCGTCTTATGCAGGAGCCCCAACAATCAACATCGTCTACACCTGACGTCCAACCACCAACAGCATCACAGCTCAATGATTCTCCTTCTGATGCACTGGCAGAGGCTGGTAGGAGCCCAGTGCTACGTCACTGTGCCTACGGTCACTCACTTCACTTCATCTCATCGTGTCGGCATTTTATCGCCTCACATCCTCACAAGAAGAAGGGTGAGTACAGGACGATAAGGTATTTTGAGAGAGAAAGACCATATTCGCATAACTTGTATTACATACAGGGCATTGTTATAATTGTTCTATTTTATTAGTAGTTATAAAATAATTTTATATTGTTATTGTTAATTCTTTACTCTGCCTAATTTATAAACTAAACCTTATCATCAATACGTATGTATAAGATAAAGCATAGTGTATACAGGGTTTGGTACTATCTGTGGTTTCAGACATCCTCTGAGGGTCTTGGAATGTATCCCCTGTGGGTAAGGGGGGACGATTGCACCCATCAAAAATTTAAATCACGTAGCTTTTGATGCCATAATTCCACTCCTAGGGATTTATAATGATATTTCTACACAAATAATCACTGCAGCATTATTGGTGATAGCAAAAATGAAATAAATCTGGAAACAATCTAAATGTCATTAACAGGAGACTGACAAAATAAATTATAGGGCACTGATACAGCTATAACATATGGAACGTTGGGCAGCCATTTTTTAAAATAACATAGTTCTATGCATACTTATAAGAAAAGATAACTAGAGATTGGTTCAAGATGGAGGAGTAGAAGGACATGCTCTCACTCCCTCTTTCGAGAACACCGGAATCACAACTAACTGCTGAACAGTCATCACCAGGAAGACACAGGAACTCAACAAAAAAGATACCCACATCCAAAGACACAGGAGAAGCCGCAATGAGACGGTAGGAGGGGCGCAATCACAATGAAATCAAATCCCATAACCGCTGGGTGGGTGACTCACAAACTGGAGAGCACTTATACCACAGCAGTCCACCCACCGGAGTGACGGTTCTGAGCCCCACATCAGGCTTCCCAACCTGGGGGTCGGCAACGGCAGGAGAAATTCCTAGATAATCAGACTTTAAAGGCTAGCAGGATTTGATTGCAGGACTTCGACAGGACTGGGGGAAACAAAGACTCCACTCTTGGAGGGCACACACAGAGCAGTGTGCGCATCGGGACCCAGGGGAAGGAGCAGCGACCCCATAGGAGACTGAACCAGACCTACCTGCTAGTGTTGGAGGGTCTCCTGCAGAGGCAGAGGGTGGCTGTGACTCACCGTGGGGACAAGGACACTGGCAGCAGAAGTTCTGGGAAGTACTCCTTGGCGTGAGCCCTCCCACAGTCTGCCATTAGCCCCACCAAAGAGCCTGGGTAGGGTCCAGTGTTGGGTCACCTCAGGCCAAACAACCAACAGGGAGGGAACCCAGCCCCACCCAACAGCGGACAAGCGGACTAAAGTTTTACTGAGCTCTGCCCACTAGAGCAACAGCCAGCTCTACCCACCACCAGTCCCTCCCATTAATCCTCTTAGATAGCCTCATCCACCAGAAGGCAGACAGCAGAAGCAAGAAGAACTACAGTCCTGCAGCCTGTGGAACAAAAACCACATTCACAGAAAGACAGACAAGATGAAAAGGCAGAGGGCTATGCACCAGATGAAGGAACAAGATAAAATCCCAGAAAAACAACCAAATGAAGTGGAGATAGGCAACCTTCCAGAAAAAGAATTCAGAATAGTGATAGTGAAGATGATCCAGGACCTCAGAAAAAGAATGGAGGCAAAGATCAAGAAGATGCAAGAAATGTTTAACAAAGACCTAGAAGAATTAAAGAACAAACAAACAGAGATGAACAATACGATAAATGAAATTAAAACTACACTAGAAGGAATCAATAGCAGAATAACTGAGGCAGAAGAGCGGATAAGTGACCTGGAAGACAGAATGGTGGAATTCACTGCTGCAGAACAGAAAAAAGAATGAAAAGAAATGAAGACAGCCTAAGAGACCTCTGGGACAACATTAAATGCAACAACATTCACATTATAGGGGTCCCAGGAGAGGAGAGAGAGAAAGGACCCAAGAAAATATTTGAAGAGATTATAGTTGAAAACTTCCGTAACATGGGAAAGGAAATAGCCACCCAAGTCCAGGAAGCACAGAGAGTCCCGTACAGGATAAACCCAAGGAGAAACATGCCGAGACACATAGCAATCAAACTGGCAAAAATAAAAGAAAAAGAAAAATTATTGAAAGCAGCAAGGGAAAAAAGACAAATAACATACAAGGGAACTCCCATAAGGTTAACAGCTGATTTCTCAGCAGAAACTCTACAAGTCAGAAGGGAGTGGCATGATATACTTAAAGTGATAAAAGGGATGAACCTACAACCAAGATTACTCTACCCGTCAAGGAACTCATTCAGATTTGATGGAGAAATCAAAAGCTTTACAGACAAGCAAAAGCTAAGAGAATTCAGCACCACCAAACCAGCTCTACAACAAATGCTAAAGGAACTTCTCTAAGTGGGAAACACAAGAGAAGAACAGGACCTACAAAAACAAACCCAAAACAATTAAGAAAATGGTCATAGGAACATACATATCGATAATTACCTTAAATGTGAATGGATTAAATGCTCCAACCAAAAGACACAGGCTTGCTGAATGGATACAGAAACAAGACCCAAACCGGTTTGCAGGGCAGAAATTGAGACACAGATGTAGAGAACAAACGTATGGACACCAAGGGGTGAAGTGGCGGGGGTGGTAGTGGGATAAATTGGGAGATTGGGATTGACATGTACACACTGACATGTATAAAATGGATGACTAACAAGAACCTGCTGTATAAAAAATAAATTTAAAAAAAAGATAACTAAATTTTCTGTTTAAAGAAAAAGGGCCAGTTTTTGCATTATATGTGTACTATCATTCCACTTGTGTAAACATGTAGACTTTTATAAATGTTTACAATACAAAATATATTAACGTATGGTTTTACATAAATATAATTTTATAAATATATATGCTAAATGTATGTTATATATGTATACACATGAACAAATACATGCATTTGCTTATGCATAGAAAGTTCTCAAGCCGATGTGTTACATCTTTTTCAAGTTATGACTCACATAGCAAAAAAATTGTCCTATATGCGGAGACAAACTAGAGACGATTTAGAAGCATCTATGTGGAAGTTGGTAAAAAAAAAAATCATGATGTCTTCTTTATAGTACAAAATTATTATAAAATCTATACAGTATTTGGAATGACATTAAATGCTAAATTTAAGCTTCCAAAAGTATTTTCAAATATTTAATGTACTTCTAAGTTTTTTCCTGCTAATACAATTTTTTAATACAGGACTTCATACTTGAAATGTCTATATGCAATCCCTGATCAAGACCTTTAAAAATGGCTGAAGCTAATTCTTGATGACCACCATTGATAAAAAACATATTTGCACTAATATACAGAATTTTTATTGCTTTACAACTATGCACAAATTTTAACATAAATGAAAGTCTGTTTTCAATTTTAATGTCTTTTTCTTTTCTTTCATTGATAAGTGTAATGATAAAATTTCTTTGGTGACGTGAATGGATTTCCAACTTAAATATTTCCATAACAAGTATTTCACAATCTAAATAATCTCAAATTTGCAAAAAAGTGTGGGCCTGTTAGAGCAATCATCCTCAAAGTGGTTTGGATGCCTCTAAGAGGGCATGTCAGCCCCAGGTAGGCAGAATTATATATGTGGTTTACTGGGTTGAATAATGTCCCCCCAAAATTCATGTCTACCCTGAACCTCAGAATGTGACTTTATTTGGAATAAGGTCTTTGCAGATGTAATTAATGTGAGGTTCAAGATAAGATCATCCTGGATTAGGTGGTCCCACAATCCAGTAAGAGTATCCTTAGAAGAGACAGAAAAGGAGAGGACACAGGGACACAGAGAAGAAGGTGATGTGAGTACAAAGGCAGGGACTGGAGTGATGCATCTACAAGGCAAGGGACAGAGAGGACAGAGGGCCACTGCCGGAGGCTGGGAGAGAGGCGGGGAGTGGATTCTCCCTCAGGAACGCCAGAAGGAACAACCCTGGGGACACCTTGATTTCTGGGCTCCAGAACCATGAGAATACATTTCTGTGATCGTAAGCCACTCAATTTGCAGTAATTTGTCATGGCAGCCCTGCAACACTGATGTACACGGGTGCCCCCCACTGGGATGCCCCCCACTGGGATGGGACGGCGCCTGGCCAGGCTGCTCCCCAGCTCTCTGTGTTCCGGGGAAGATGGGATGCTGAGAAAAGCAGCCTGGATGACTTAGAGCTGGACTCCGCCCCCCCAGGAGCTGGGGCTGTGGAGAAGAAAGCTCCCTTCCCTCCAGGTGAACCAAGTTTGCAGTTTCAAGATGGAAAGTCCATGGGACTCAGCACCGCCCAGGCCTTAGCCGATTGATCTACGCCCCCAGCAGCAGTTCAGAAAGTGCCCTGTCACAGCACCGTAAATCAGCTCTACTCCAATTTTTTAAATAAATAAATAAGAAAAAAAGGAAAAAAAAAAGAAAGAAAGAAAACACCCTGCGAGTGAACCCTTGGAGGACCACCGAGGAAAACAAGGTCCTCCCTTCATACTCCTGTTACAGTGCAGTGAAACATCTTACACTCAAGAATGAAGAAAGCAATGAGACCTTTTCAGAGACACCAGCATCTTCAACAGAGAAAGGTGCGTGAATTTCAAGAAAATGTTAAACACACAGTGAATGTGAAGAATGGATATATTTGAAAAATACCTTCAAGAGTATCAGTGCGTGGCAATCTCAGTCACTTGAAACTGGTCAGACCGTGGGCTCCAAAATGACTTTGTGTGAGAATCTTCCCAAACAAGGAGTAATTAATGAAGAAGTAGAGCAGCTGGTACCTCAGGTGTTGCAGTCGGGTATTCTGAGGAAACAAGCGACTCAGCCTTACTCACTTGATAGACCCCTGTGGGTTAGATGATAAACGCTACATTATAACTGATAGGAAGATGAAGTTATAGGTGTTTCATTCATAATTGTTTCTCCAGAAGATCTTTGAGAATGACAGTTTAATTAAAAGATACTTACACATTTTAAAGGGAAGATATAAACCCAGGGCTTAGAGAAGGGTATCAATTTAGGGCACTCTGTAATATGAGTATAAACTAAGTTCTAAAATGAAATTTTGGTATCTGGGGTAAATTTGCCCTCTCCCCAAACTGACAGTTAAAGAAATGTGGGGGAAATTATGTGTTTAAAAAATAATTTGCACAATTCTGGAAGTCAGTTTTAATACACTGCTTTGTTCTTGTGGTAAAATGTTTTATGTTAAATGTTAAAAAATAGTCCAATCTGGTGAATGTCTAAACCTAAACTGGTCCACAAGTGTCTGCCTTGCTTCTAAGTTTACGACCCTTGTTTCCATTCCTTCGCCGCGTTTTTCCATCTGGACGGTCTAGCAGGTAATTAAACTCCTCTGCCCAAAACTGTAGTAGTAGTAGTAGCAGTAATAATAATATACATGGAGACAAAATTGGGGCCACAGCATGAGCCAATAGCCTTCGCCTGCCCACGCACCCCTGCTCTGCGCATCCTGCATCAGGCCCTTTGGAACAACTGCTGCAAATTTCACATCAGCAATTCTCTCTCTTTCTTTTACTAAACTCAACTTTATATTCTACATAAAAAATAACCACAGTAATGTATTTAACCTTCTCTTAATGTATACCTCATGTAACACTTGTATCCCTGAGAATTCCACCTTCTTTTGTTCGACAAAGATTGAGAGGAAGCTGGAGCCGGAATCTCAAGTTACAGCTCAAGTCTGTGGGCTGGTGCGCCCTCTGATGGACATTATTCACATTACACGTGCCTTTTCGTTTTGGGGTGTTTTTTGTGCTGTTGTGTTTTTTTAAGGCAGGAGCACTTCATTTGCAGGCCAAGAAACATCTCGTAAAGCCAAGAACAATCAGGAAGTCATCTCAAATGATCCCTGAATGATCCAAAACACACGAATCTTATTTAGCTGTGTTCACCAGAGTTCTTGTCAGGGAACTTGTTTAACAGAGGTGGCTTGATAATAACTTGGAGTGGCAGATAAACTGCAAGGGACTGATCAGCAAGAATTGTTTTTTAAAATGTTTGTTCTGATTGATAAAGGATGAGGCGTTTGCATTTGGGAATTGGAGAGGGAGAAATTGCACCCTCACCCTGGGGACAGGGGAGCATGGTAGAACAGAGGCCACAGAAAATACATGCGAAATAAGCAGAGTTCGCTTTGAGAGATCTAAGATGCTGAGCCCCGACCCGGACCCTCCAAATCTTCAGCAAAGAAGATTGGTCGGCCTCTTGCGGAAAACAGTAAAGAAGCTGAATTCTATGTCCTGGGTGATTTGGGGGGCTGAGGGGGGCAGGAGCCTGCGAGACACAGACCCAGAGTCTGAAGGCACAGCTGAATGTAGAAACCCAGTGTTCCAGGAGAAGCACCGCGGTCCTTCACTGGAGGGCTGCGTAAATTCATAAAGCTCAAACATCTCTGAGTCAACACTACAGCAGTGGTTGAAGAGAGACAAAAGCAGAGCTATAGGTCAGTGTTTCCCGGCAAGGTAAGCACAGCAAGTAGTAACATGTGCGTAGCTGGCTGACAGAGGTGCAGGGCCTCTGGCCACCCCAGAGCTTGTGTTGTTTCCCAAGAGTTCAGAGGTGTCAGTATCTCAACACCTGTGTGGCCTCCCGAGGGCCCACGGAGGAGGTTCTGCTGCAGGTAGGCTGCATATGGGCTGACGCAGTGCCCAAGACTGGTCAACAGGAGTGACGACCACCCCTAGACGAGGAAGGCCAAGGTCTCAGGCCTGCACCTCGTCCTCCTGGATGTGTCGTCAGGTCATACTGGAATCTAGTCCTTTACTGAACGCTCCCTGGCTAGCCTCCGCAGAGCTGCTAAATTCTGTGCATTTACTCAACTGCTCTATTTTTAGGCACAGGTGAACAGCACTTCACTGCTGCAATTTTGGTGGCTGTTACTCTTTAGTTTTATCCTTGCTCTACCTGGTGATGTTTCCCTAAGTACTTCACTAACAAACAAAGACAGTAACGTATCGCAGGGCTGAGAACCGGAAGGAAGCATGAAGGGGGAGATGCCTGTGAAGAGCAGAGCCCGTGCGCGAGCGTGAAGCTCCGTTCACATAATTCTGAAGCCACTATCTGAGAACAGGTCTCAGTTCTCTCACTGCGATGACAGCGGGAAGACCTCGGTGGCTTTAGACATAAAAAGAACAGCTTTCGGGGAATCGTGTAGTGATCATTACACCACCGCATTTTCTTAGTTGCACTTACTAGTCCACTGTACTGTGTCTCTGTTACAATTTCAGAACGAGATGAAAGGGACTGTTTACTCCCAGGACCAGTGCTTTAGAACCAGTGCAGGAAAGCCTTGGGTGCTCCCCTGCTCTTAACTTGTGAATCACACTGAAATAGCCATTCGTGTGATCACAGCTCCAGCTCTCCTGCATCCCCCAAGTCCTGGACGGTCAGGCAGGGCCTCCGGATTCGCTCTGGCCAAGGACACATGAATGGGAGCATCGCGTACCAGGTCCAGTCAAAAGCTTTAAGGCCTGAGCACGATTCTGCAAATGTCCTTCTGCCTGTGTGACAGCAGAGACTGTCCCAGAGGGTGGAGGCGGCATCAGTCTGGGTCTCTGAGCAAAGCTATCATGAGACAGAGACCGTCCCCGCTGACTCATTGTCACCCCGTGGTCTGTAAGCATCACTGAGACGTGTGGACGCTTTGTCACCAGAGCAGTGCCTTTCCTGACTGATGCGCACACATATGCTAATTGTACATATAGAAGAACCCCCATATCGATGGGCATTTTATCTTACATATAGTCATAAGAACTTAGATTATCTAATACTCAAGATTATAGTAAAATAAAAGGTTGTTACTTCTATAGGTAGATCTAATATTTGTCTTTAAAAGGAACAGCTGGGGGAAAAAAAAAAGAAACAGCTGGTAGATAAAGAGAATACAGCTGACCGTTGAACAACACAGCTTGAACTGCCCAGGACTGAACTTGGACGTGCATTTTTTTCCGTAAATATGTACTACAGTACTACACAATCTACGGTTGGTGCTCAGATTCAGAACCCAGATACAGAGAGCTGACTGCAAACTTCTGGCAGGTTTTCGACTATGCGGAGGGTCGGCGCCCCTAGCCCCCATGTTGTTCAAGCATCAAGTATACATATAAACATAAAAAGCAGAGGAGAAGCAATGATATGATCGGGAGTTATTATCAGCGGGCCACCAGCCCCATCTACCACAGTCGTCTCCAAGGTGATCAGTGATGTCATCACGCTGCTCCTGGACCATCTGAACCCAAAATCTCCCATCAGCAAAACCCATAGAGGTGACTTTACTTCTGTATTCTCTTAGGTCAACCACAAACATTTAGATTCCAGAACATATAAATGTCCAGTCATGCTTTTCGGAGATACTTTTTAGAAGATGCTCAACTTTGGGAACAGAAAAGAGAAGCAAATCGAACGACAGAAAAATAGAGGCCTTTACAATAAACCGAAGGAAACAGAACAGACATACACTTAGAGCTTCGATGTGCACCTTCCTGACATTCTTGAGGAGAGCGGAGGGTGAGGTTAAGTCAAAGAGGCTGGCAGCATCTGCTTTGCGTAAAGTCATTGTGGCGTTTAGAAAAACTCTTTTTATGTTTCTACAGAGTTGAAGGCTTCCTGGATACATTTAGTTGAAAAGATTGGATCCTGGGCTAAGAGTAAGTCTGGGAAGTGAATTCACAACTCTGTAGATGGTGAGAGATCCAGAGAGACAAGTCCAGAAGATCTCATGGTACCTGTCTACACAGGAAGGGAAACTGAGGCCCAGGACTGGGGAGACAGCTCTGTGATCTGTAATTTGAAAACTTCCATAAAGAAAAGTCTAACCCCAAATGCCTTAACCAATAAGTTCTACTCAGATTTAAAGAAGAAAAAACCACCAATGTAGGAGAAACTCCTCCATGGAATTAAAAGAAGTGGGAATACTTCTCCATACACTCAGTGAGGTCAGAATAAATCTGATCCTCAAACTTAACAAGGACATTACAAGAAAGAAAAATTATAGGCTAATATCATTCATGAACATAAATGCAAACTTCCCAACAATATTAGCAAACTGAGGTTCCATTTCCAGCAGTGACAGAAGAGGTTGTATCAGACTGATCTCCTCCTAATAGTTAGAATTTCTGGACACAAGCATGACCAAACACAGGCAGATGTCACAGGCGATCTCAGCCTTAAAAGAGGGGAAGCAGGCTGGGTTGATCTAAATTTACTGACTACTCATCTAACGGCTCCACTAACTGTGCTGCACACAGGAAATGGAGCTCAAGTAGAAAGGGACAGGTTCATCCGGCCAAGGATTCAGAGGTCAGAGTTTGGGGCTGGGAATTAAGAGGAGGAGTCCTAGCAAAGCGGTAGCCAAAGGAAGGGGTCCCCAAATCTGTGCAAAACTCCTCTCAAATCCTTGACTGGCTTCTTAACTGTGCAGACCTAAGGTGAGAGTCCAAGAAACAGAGCAGAAAGCAGCAGAAGGTAGAGCCTAAACGACCTGGGCAGAGATTTCAGCATCTTTCTCTTCTTGAGAGAAAGCGTTTAGAGTTCAAGTCATGCCAAATGAGAGGGAACTGGTAAATACTTTGGGTTTTCCATTGAGTACCAGAAGAGTCACCATACAATAAAGGGCCACATTTAAAACTAATGGCTATGTCTTAGGACTTACTGCCTACAACAAAAGAACAACACTTTTCAGAGAAAGATGAAAGAATTCAGAGCTCCTATAATGTATCCTTTACAATATTCAATATACAAATAAAAAATATTAGCTATGCAAAGAAGCAAGAAAATGTGACCCGCAATTTCTAAAAAGTTAAAAAGCAGTTATTATAAACAGGCCCTGCAATGACCAGATGTTAGAATCAGCAGTCAGGGATTCTTAAATAAGTAAAAGGAATATGCTAAAGAATCTATAGGAAAAGAGAGACCTGATGGGTGAAGAGGTGAGGAATTTCAGAGAGAAAGGGAAATTCTACAAGTAAACCGACGGAGAGTTCCAGTCCAAGACGGCGACATAGGAGGTTCCTGAATTCACCTCCTCCCATGGACACCTCAAATCTGCAGCTCCACACAGAACAATCCCCTCTGAAAGAAAGGCAAAAACTAGCTGGACAACTCCTCCACATCAGGCAAATGAGAAAAAAATCCACATCAGAACGGGTAGGAAAGGTTGAAACTTTCATCAGAAACCCCACCTCTGGTGCAGTGACATACAGTCAGGAGGGAACTCACAACTCTCAGCTTCTCCCTGGGGAGCAAGGGGTTTCGGCCCAACATCTAGTGCCCTAGCTTTTAAAAATTCCACCTAAGGGATGGGCCCCCGAAACACCTAGCTCTGAAAGCCAGCAGCGCTTATGGTACAAAGCTAAAGCAAAGAAAGAAAGAGTTGTTAATGGGCTTGTGAGGACACCTCATGGCTGCCCCCCAGTGCTAAGTGCGGAAGCAGCAGACAGAAATGCCCACCTCCTCGTTTTTACCTAACAGAGGTCTCTTTGCATTCCTTAAAATCTGCAGCCTGAGGGTCAGGCCCCTAATTTAGCACATGCCTAGGGGCCGCCTGCTGCCCCCCATGGAGACTGGGGAGTCTGGTAGGGGCATCTCCAACTCCCTAGGTCTGCCTCCAAGTCACAGTTTCCTCCCTGGAAGGAGCCTGTACGCACATCTGACGCCTGGCTTTTGCAGATGCAACCCAGGAGATGCACCCCTTGATTGTCTGGCTCTGGGGGCCAGTGGGGCTTGCATTTGTAGGACCTATCAGACCGTAGCAAACAAAGAAACAGCTCCTGACTGGCTGTCACCCCAGGGCTCAGTGCAGAGGGAGCAGACAGAAATGCCCATCTCCCAGTCTTTTCCCGGAAAGAGGTCTACTTGCAGACTTTCAATTATAAGATAAGGTCTGAGGAGCTAATGTAAAATATGATGACTGTAGTTGACTGTGTTGCATAACTGAAATTTGAGACTTGAAGTTCTACTCTAAGAGAGTAGAAGTTAACTGTTCTCACCAGAATAAAAGGAAATATGTGAGGTGATGGGTATGTTAAGTAACCAGATGGGGGGAATCCTTTCACAAGATTTACATGTATCAAATCATCACACTGTACACTTTAAATCTATTACAATTTTATTTCAATTAAAAGGAAAAGAATTTGTACCATGTCAGTGCAATGAGGGTGAAGAAGAGATATTTTGGAGGAGAAATCAAAAGATTTGGTAAACAATAAACTGTGAGGTTAAAGGAAAAAGAGGAATTAAAAATGACTCTGGGGACTTCCCTGGCGGCACAGCGGTTAAGAATCCACCTGCCAATGCAGGGGACACGGGTTCGAGCCCTGGTCCAGGAAGATCCCACAAGCCACGGAGCAACTAAGCCCGTGCGCCACAACTACTGAGCCTGCGCTCTAGAGCCCGTGAGTCACAACTACTGAGCCTGCGAGCCACAACTACTGGAGCCTGTACTTCTAGAGCCCGTGCTCCACAGCAAGAGAAGCCACCGCAATGAGAAGCCTACGCACCACAACGAAGAGCAGCCCCTGCTTGCTGCAACTAGAGAAAGCCCGCGCACAGCAACAAAGACCCAACGCAGCCAAAAATAAATAAATCAATAAATAAAAAATACTGATTTGTAGCTTATGGTAAATGGTAAGAAACTTTAGAATGAATAAGTTCCATGATTCTCGAACCCCCTCAATCACTCTGAGAATATAAAATAGGAAGAAATGGAGGGGAAGTGAGGTACTTGTGATCATTTCTTTGGAGAAGAATGGGAAGAGGTACTATTGCTTCCATCACAAGCTAAAAAGAGAGGTACTGTCTGTCATGAATGTCACCAATGTCAGTTGATACTTTCATTCAAGTTAAGATGTGAGTGAATCAACACAATATACATAGTAACTCAATGACATGACACGAGCAGCTACTTCCTTCCTGTATCAGTCAGTCATTTTCAAATACTGAAAGAATGCCCCCTTTTTTTCCCTTTTGCTATTCCCAGTATAGCAGCTACAGACACAGCACACTTTTAAGTCTTAACTGCCTTGTAAACATTTTCTCCACCACATTCTTAAATTCAGAGTAGACAATGAACAAAATAATAAATCAAGGTCTTAAGTGTGGCATTTGCCAATTTCTGAGTTGTGAATACTCCCACCATGGTGAATTCCAAGCTACCAACATGTTGTCACTGAAAGTGGAGTTGGGAAGAGGTGTACCATAGCGTGCCATTACATGGTATTTCCACCATGTAGATACAATAGCTGTATAGATAATAATAAAATATATTTAGAATAGGTAATAGATAATAAAATGTATGGCATAGATAATTATAAAATGTATTTAAATAATTTGGAATTGATTTTTAGTATTTATTACATTGGTTTTTAATATGATTTCATTGTAAGTTTATGTAACTTAATTTTTTTCTTTTTTTTTTTACTTTTTTATAGAAGTATAGTGGATTTACAATATTGTGTTAGTTTCAGGTGTACAGCAAAGTGATTCGGTCATACATATACATATGTATATAGCTATATCCTTTTTTTTTTAATTCTTTTCCATTGTAAGTTATTACAAGATAGTGAAATAGTTCCCTATGCTATACAGTAAATTCCTGTTATCTATGTATATGGTGGTGTGTATCTGTTAATCCCATACTCCTAATTTATCCTTCCCCCCTTCCCCTCCATTTTTAACAATGGCTGTGTTTAACATCTACCTGTAAAATTCCTGAAAATTTAACCACAGGCTCTCCCGAGCCAGGATAAGCCACGCCCTGCACACCTCTGACTTTTAAGTACATTGAAAACACAGCTTTACTGTCCTAGCTGTCATTCTCAACCTGCTAAAATGTGGATTTTCCTCTCTATGAAATTCATAGTAAACTTGGTACAGCAATCTCTTCTCTTAATCCAGTGGACACATTCCAGTCCTAATTTTTTTTTTTTTGCCCATATGCGAGGCTTGTGGGATCTTAGTTCCCCGACCAGGGATTGAACCCAGGCCCACAGCAGTGAAAACGCTGAGTCCTAACCACTAGCCCACCAGGGAATCCTAATCTTGATTATCCATAGGAAATGACAGCGTTGGTCTCCTGCTTGAAACCGCCATGTCGCTGGTTTGTCCAGTCTCTTGCCTTCACCCTCCCTCTCTGACTACTCCCTAGGTCTAGTCCGAATGTTCTCCTTTCCCCACTGAGCCCTTCAGTGCTGGTTTTTCTAAGTATTCTCGGTGCTCACATCTTATCACATCTCACACTGCCCCAGGAAGCCTCATCTACCCTGCTATCGCTCATGGGCAGTCATCACCAAACCTATATCTCCAAAGCAAGATTCTCTTACTTCCTAATATCTAGACCCACGTTTGCAATTGCTCTGTGATGTATTTTCCCTCTAGTGTCCCACATAAATTTTGAATTCAAAATGTCATAACACTCTCTTCCATTGTGATTTGATGACTATGTTTAGTGGTATGTTTGGAGTTCTTTCTCTTTGTGTGTGTGTGTGTTTATCTATTGCAGTGTTGGTTCCCATGAGGTTTATATACAGCAACCTATAAATATACAGGATTATTTTAAGTTGATCTCCTAAATGATCTCTTTTATTATATTTTGTATCTATACCATTTGATGGATGTTCACTAAACCTACTGGGGTAAACATTTCATGATGTATGTAAGTCAAATCATTATGCTGTACCCCTTAAACTTATATAGTGCTGTATGTCAGTTATAGCTCAATAAAACTGGAAGGAAATAAAGCAAAACGAAACCACAAAATGTCCACAACAAACTCGTTTCTGTCTTTTCAGGTCTGCTTCTCCCTTTCAACTGAATAATTTATAGGAGGCGCCATTTGCCAAATCACCTAACCAAAACCCTCAACGTCATCCTGTATTCCTCCTCCTTTCACATATTCCCCATGTAAGACTTCAGCACCAGTTGGCTCTGGTCCTAATATCTCTACCAATTACTGCTTCTCTCTTTACCCACTGTCACTGATAAAACTTTATTCCTGGGAATTCCCTGGCGGTCCACTGGTTAGGGCCTGGTGCTTTCACTGCCACGGGCCTAGGTTCAATCCCTGGCTGGGGAACTAAGATTCCACAAGCTGCACAGCGAAGGCGGAAAAAACAAACAAACAAACAAAAAAAACCTTAATTCTAATCACCCCACATTGTTGTAATAACCTTCTAATTTTGTAACTCTGATTCATCTTACACACTGATGCCTCTGTTATCTTTCTAAATCACAAACCACTTAATGGCTCCCAATTGCCTTAGACCAGTGGTTCTCAACCTTGGCTGCACAACAGAATTACCTGGGGAGGTTTTTTTCAACTAATTTTATAAATGTGTGATTTACATATAATAAAGTACACCCATTCTAAGTATATAGCTCAATGTGTTTTTAACACATACATACACACACACACAAAGTGTGTAATTATCACCATCAATAACAATATAAAACATTTTCATCACTTCAAAAAGTTCCCACATATCCTTTTTCAAATTCCCCAAGCTTATCCTTCCCCCAGAGTTGACCCTAAGCAACCCTGTCAGGAAAGATAAGTTTTGCCTGCTCTAGAATCTCGTATAAATTGAATCGGACAATATTTACTCTTTGACATCCGGCTTCTTTTACCCAAGATAATGTCTTTGAGATTCAGCCATGGTGTGTGAATCAGTAATTTCTTCCTTTTTACTTTGAGTAGTATTCTGTGGTATGAATTTCTCGAAATGTTATCCATTCATTTGTTGATGGACATTTGGATTGTTTCCAGTTTGGGGCTATTATGAATAAAGCTTCTATGAACATTTGGGTACAAATATTTTTGTAAACATATGTTTTCATTCCTCTTGGGTCAGTATTTAGGAGTGTTATTGCTGGATCTTACGATAACTGAATATTTAACTTTAGAAGAAACTGTCTATTTTCCAAAGTAGCTGTACCATTCTCCATTCCGACCAGCATTGTAGGAGAGTTCCAGGCAGAAAGCCAGGACAAACATAGCTCATTTTGCTTGTTTCCCTTCTCTGGCATAGCACAGATCTGTACTGCCTGTAGTTCAATGTCTGAAAATAATCGTTTCATATATTTTGTCTCGTTTTTTCATTGGTGGGAGTGGAAGGGCAAATCCAGTACCAGGTACACTGTCATAGCCAGAAGCAAAGTCCACTTGGGGAGCGGCTTATAAAAACATGATGCTTGAGTGCAACCCCATACTAGTTAAGTCTGAGTTCCTGCAGTGAAAGGACGGCAGGGGAGTTCTAACGTGCACCAGCCTTAAGAATCACTGGCCCGGAGCGCAATATTCAATCTCTTCACTAAGGCAAGACCGTTCAGCATCTGCCCTAAGCCTACACCTCCAGTCTAGATCCAAACCCACACTCTCCAACCCCCAACCGTCTTTTGTCATTTCTCCTAAGGTTCTGCCATGCAGTACTTTATCAGGATAAACACGGTATTTCAAACCCATGCCTCTCCCGGTGGTCCCTTTTGGTCCAAAGTTTACCAGGGGTACTTAACCTTCAAGATTCGGCCAAATGCCTTTGGCTTTATGGGTTATAAAGAGAAGCCCGGGATTTCTAGGGCAGAACGTTGTACTCAAAAGAATATCTGGACAACCAACAAATGCGAGGCTTAGGATCTGGTACCGCCATTTACAACAGGGTGAGTTTAGTCGTTATTTGTCGTCTGCTTTCCTCAGGTATAACACGGTAATAACAATACTTACCTGGCAGAGGAACAGACGAGATTACACATACAATCGAACGCACCTAGCATGGTGCACATAGCAGATGCCAACAGAATACTGCCCTTCACACCCCACACACCACTCATAACGTTTCCTGCAAAGCTCTACTGCAAATGGCACTTTATTATCTGTTTATACCTCTCCCTCTCCCAATAGATTGTTTTATAATGACCAGGACTACTTCTTTTTACCTTTGCATCCGGGGGTATAAAAGTGCTTGGGATAAGACAGGAGTTTGAATAAATCTCAGATGGATTTAGAAGTCTCTAGTTCTGATCGCAAAGAAAGTTTACAGGGTTCTTCCTCAACGTCAATTCACGCTTTGGGGACGACGTACCACCCAGTCCTTGGCAAGGAAATGAGAGAATGTGACCGAGACTGGAAAAGGACGGTGGCACTTTTCATCAGATGAAACATCCAGGGGACGTTCTCACTGTGGGGTTAAAAGAACACGAAAGTCCGTGCTGCCCTCCAGGCCAGCGCCCAGCAGCCTCCGGGTTTACGCAAAAGCTTCTTGGCGGGGAAATTCTGAGCCAACTTCCTTTACGGAAACAAGCGGGACCGCACAGGTGGGCGGGCGCCGGAAGAAGCGCGCACGGGGGCCGGGGGAGGCGGGGACGCGCAGGGACCGCTCCGCCCCGCGGTTGCCAGGCAACCGGCCCCGGAAGTCGCGGGAGACGCTTCGGTGGCGGCGGTGCCGGGAGCGAGTGAAAGATGGTGGAGGGGGGC
>NW_020173037.1:5851956-5861460 GCF_003031525.2 Neophocaena asiaeorientalis asiaeorientalis
CGCCCCAGGCGGCGCGCCGGGCAGCGGCGTCGGTGGAAACAAGTGTCCGAGCCCGGCTGTCAGTGGTGCCCTTGCCTCGTTTCCCCTCCACCCCACTTGCAGTTTAAGAAGCAGCTGCTCATGTCGAATGGTGTTTGGGGGGTTAGGGGTCAGTTGAGTGCTTCACCGGTTGATGCTCCGGTCAGACTCACTGCAGAAGAAAGCTCTGCGGTGGCGTGGGGAAGTCGAGTCACAGCGTGGGCTGGTTTGATCTTGTCTGTCTTGGATGCTGTTTGTGGCTCGATTACTTACGTGTAAAAGGGTTCCTTTTTATCAGATAGCTTTTCCCTTTTAAAGGGGTGAACTAAAAAGTATTTCATCCTGCGGCTGCGCAGCCTGGTTGTAACAGCTTACAGTCTAGAAAACATTGCACATAAGAAACAGAGAAATAAAACTTCGTAATGTTACAGGACATTGACATTAGTTAGCTAAATACCAGCGCACCAAATCTTGCTCCGCCAGATGCATCGCACTACTCATTTTAGAGGTTGTTTTTTTTTTAACTCTTTGTAAGATCATTGATAAAATTCAAAAAGTGAACATCTGTAGGGAGCTGTAATTAAAAATAAATGACATTCAGTCCACAAGCCTTGGTAGAAAAGTTCTATTACTTCATTGTTACACCTTCATTCTATTTCTTTGAACAAACATATAATGACCACCTGCCGTGTAACATACTGCTAAGCTCGGGAATGCAGAGATAAATAGGACCTCAAATCCACAGTTGGTGCTGGGACACTGTTGAAGGGCATAGAAGTATAAAAGACATTTCTACCTATTTTTTGCAGAAGTAAGATACACATATATTTAACAGAACATTTTGAGATAGAGTATGAATTAGTGCCAAAATAAGTAGGGCATAAAATGACAAATTTGGAGAATGGAGAGATTGGTGTCAGGTTAGGAGATGAACTCGATGTAGAATAGTTCCAGTGTTCATAGTCAGTTCAGATGCAGTAAACAGAATCAAGGGGCAGGAAGGTCTCATCCACCTCGTATTTTCTGCCGAAGACCAGTATCACTGAGAGGCAGCATGGACTGTCAGGGAAAAAGTGGAGTTTCTGGTCAGAACAACTTCGGTTTGCATCTCCACCCTGACACTTAGTAGTTATGTGAATATCGGAAAAATGTCTTAACCTCTCTGATCCTCATTGTCTTTATCTGTAAACTAGAGGTGATGGTGGTGTCAAGGATGAAATAAAGAAATGCCTATAAATTGTTCAATCCCATGTTATCCTGGATCAGACTTGCTTAGTAAATATTTGGTTCTTTTTCCCTTAAAGGAGAAAAATACTATAATTTTCACTGGTTAGTCCATGCTAATGCTATTAAACTTAAAACTGTGTGACTTAATATCCTTTCTCTAATTTAAATCTATTTTGTCTTTTTATGTGAAAAATGAGAACAGCTTGGTTAATGATCACCTGATACTTGACAAGTTTATACTTCATCCACTGGATTAAGATATGATAAATTGTTGGAGATATTGTGGTAGATGTCACCAATTGGGAGAATTCCTTCCTTTCCACCATCAATTAGAAAATAGGGTTTCTTGGGTTTTTTTTTTTTCCATCCCCTGTCTACTTCCTGGTAGGTAGTTTTAAGTAGATAACTGATTTTTTATGAATGTGATTTGGAACATCAAATACACTAAGTATTCATAGTGTTTTCCTTAGAATTTAATAAGAATGTGAAGAATTTGCAAAGAAACCTGAAAACAACCAAGTGATGGCATATGAAGAAATAGAGTATGTATCAAAGATTTAAAAGAATTGGATGATGTTGTCTCCCCAGCTGGTTTCTTGGATATTGATTATTTGGGGATTATTTTATTGTTTAATCTAGCCATGTTTATTTTGAGACTTACCCATTTGGTTCAGTTTTCAGTAGATACTCCTTAACTTTCCTGACAACTCGCTCCAAGAGTCTTTCACGGTATAACTGGAAATAGCAAAAGTACCACTAAGTACCTATTTCTTAGCTGCCATGCAGCGTAGGGTTTGTTGGCATCTACATCAGGAGAGATTTCCTGATTCACCACAAGAGGAAAGATGGATCGATCGTCATCTCCCAAAAAGCCTCCCAGCGCCGAGAGCCTCTGACTCACAAATTCAGAAATCTCCCGTGGATCTCAAACTGCGAGTAGATCCTAGGTCCTTTCCTCCTCCAAAACTGGGAACAGTCAGTGGGAAAGTTTGGTGTAGGATTGTTAGTGACAGTACTCACCCCCAAAACCTCAGTGTTCCTTAGTGTTTGTGAACATTTTCAGAGCCCTTTGTCTCTTCTCATGCCCCTCAGTCCATCCACACAACGGGGTTAACAGTTAAGGTATTTGATCGTATGCTTCTGTCCCAGGTTTCCTCCAGAATGATATCAAAAGGAAAAGATTTCTGTTTTTATTTCTTTGTTTCCATATAGGTTGGAGTTGAGGAGAATTGGGGCTAATAACTTCAGTACTTCCTAGGGTTCAGAGTGGGCTTTGGATGGGGCAAAGAGGGGAGTTCTATCAGTAAGAAAAGTGTACAGATGTCTGGCACTGTGTTGCACTTGTCACAAGTACCCTCGTCCTGTTGATGTCAGCGTCCCATATCGTTGGTTCTCAATTTTAACATACATCAGAGTCACCTGGAAGGCTTGTTTAAGCACGGACACCAGACCCCACCCCTGATTTTCTAAATCACTTGGTCTAGGTTGGGGTTTGAGCATCTGCAGTTTTCAAGGGTCCCCAGGTGATGCTGATGTTGCTTTTCTAGATTGAAACATCTCTGTTATACCTTCTGGCAGTTGTCCCTCTAAGACTGGGAATTCCAGTACTTTTCATCTTTTGCTATATATTTGATGTTCTCACCCACAATTTCAGGTTCTTTTCTCACATTTTTCACATTTCAAATTCTAGAGAAAAGATTATCAGGGCTTACGTACTTTATTCTCTCTGTGTAATTGAAATACCTCATAATCTAGTTGTTTAGCTCATGGAAGTCTGTCCTGATAATTCACAGTGCATCTTTACTTCACAGTGCACACATTTTTATCTCTTTATTTGACTGAGATTTTGTTGTTGTTTTCTACTGGTTTCAATGAGTGCATCAGTTAATTTCCTCTTCTGATGTGGTGTCATTTGCTATGTCAAATAATATAGATTAACTTTATTTAAAATATTTGCTTATGAACTTATGCCATATGATGCTTCAGGTACATCATGGATCCTGGCATTAATTCCCTCTAAATATCATTCATTTTCTGGTGATAACTTGGCCCTTTCAGCTAGGTGGACTCCCTGCTATAATGTAATTTTCTCCATATTCCTATTTTGTTAATATATATTCCACATTCCATGGAGTCAAAAGGCATTGTTTGCATTATTCATTTATTTTATAGAAGAAGATTATTTGATTTACAGGGTTTATTCAGATCATCTTAAAGCAAAAAACAAGGTCCAAAACTATAGCAAATATAATCTCAGTTTTGAAATCTATAACATTATCTGTGTCTCTTTATGATTCATGCTGAGTTGTAGTCTACATAATTGAACAAGAATTTGTTGGGTGCCTGTCATGTGCTATGTTAAAAACAATTTGGGAAACCTAAATTATAGTAGGGGGGATGAAATAGTAAGAAAAGTACACAAGTGATGACAATGTAATGTTTAATATAAATGTGCTATGAGGATTTGGAAAAGAAATACCACTTTAGTTAAGAAAATTAGAAAAGGCTTCTTGAAGGATGGCTGAAATGGCCCTTTGACATACAGATAACATTTTCATTGATGGGAATAGGAATAGCATAAAAGTAATTCATAGAGCGATATTATCAGCTCATGAGGAAATCCATAAAGGAATACGGTTTTGAAGAAATTTCAGGGAGGTAAAAATTTCTGAAAACTTTGGGCCGAAGTAGTCAGAGTGTCTGTCTGTCTCTGCCTCTGTCTCTTCTCATTTGTTTTGTGGTGGGTTTTTTGTTTTGTTTTGTTTTCTCCTTTTGGAGAGGATAAGTAGGAAAAGACCATAGGAAACATATAGATAACACTGCAGGAAGAAAAGAAACCTTGGGGAAAATGAAACACTGACACAATCATTGCTGAGCACTTTTTAATAATATCTTCTCGGAGCACTTGCCTGTGCTTCACATACATTATGTAATACCTCTAAGGTATTGTTTTAATAGGCATTAAAAGATGAGGGAACTAAGGCTCAGAGAAGTTAAATAATCTGCCCAACACAGTTAGAGCCTAAATTAGGATTTTAATAAGTCCTTTTAGGCTACGTAGCACTTTTATAATTAGGATTTCCTGCAAAATTGCCATGTTAGAAATATGAAAGTTGACATATGTGTAGGGGGTGGAGGTAAAAAATTAGGTGGGAAAAATAAAGACTCATTTTTGTTTTCTTGTGTGCATATTTTAAAGGTTGACTAATGGAATCTTCAGAGAATTAACTTTGCCCCAGTTCCCTATTTTTCTTTTCCTACTGAGGAAAGAATCCCTGGAGATAGTTTTTATATTTCTCATGTTTCTAGAAGGAGCACTTCATCTGGGTTTTGGGGGGATTTGGGGATTTTTTTTGTCTTTTTTTAATTTTCCAAAGATTATGGTCATGCCAATTATAATTAAATAGCCACAAGGGGCATAAAGGAAAGTTTTTGAGTTGTCCAAGAAAGTCAGAAGTGGGAACAAAGTAACTTATATGATAATGAAATATTTTGAAAATTTCTTAAAATTCCAGTTTCAGAAACCATGCTTTATTTCATTTTGAAGATATCCAGCCATATATCTATAAAGCATAATTTGGTAATATTGCTTTCTAAAAGTTATATAAACTGTATATATCATTCATTGAAATGAAGCTCATTTTCCTAAACTTGATGAAATTTATATGTCTGGTAAACTTTTAAGTAGAATAATCTTGGAATTGTTTCATGTACTCAGATTTTGAAAACTTGAACAGCTAAGTGAAATATTTTTATGGGATCTGATGAGAGCAAACTGACATTAGTGTGAAACATCTTCAAGTATTTTTAAAAGAATTGTAGGTCCAACTTTGAAAATGATCTGTTACCAAATAGTTTTTGAAACTGTTGAATAGTTCATTGAAAGTAATTAAACAATTATTGTAACTTTAATTTATTCTACTATATGTGGCATTTTTGGTTCATTTTATAAATGAGAGATGCAGCAGTTTTATTTTGGAAGGGAGTCATCTTCTGAAATGGCAGCCTTCATTTTTCATTAGACATCTTTACTACTCAGTTACAAGTTAATTTTCTACTCATAACTTGTCATTGTGTAGAAGGGTTTATTTCTAGTGTTTTTATACTTTATAACAAATCTATTATTCTATAGTTGGCCTTGGCAGAATTATATGAAGATGAAGTGAAATGCAAAGCTTCCAAATCTGATAGACCTCACGCTACAGCCTTTAAAAGCCCACGAACACCACCTCAAAGGTAAGTTTTGTTTTGGTTTTTAAACTTGTATCTCTTTTTAGTTCACTAATCCCACATTATTTTAAATGGCCCCGGGAATTTATTTTTAACTATAACTTCTTAAAATAAATGTTTTTTAGATACTATTTCTGAAACTTTAATAGTCAGAAAGCCAGAAGAAACTTATGGGAAAATTATCTTAAATACTTAATATTTTGATAGACATCACATAGCATAATATACTGAATAGTATTTTTCTTGGGCACCGTGGTTCTTTTTTGAGTCATTGGACTCATTGAGGATCTGATGAAAGTTATACCCCCTCTCCCCCAGAGCAAGACTTATGTACAATTTTGTCAGTCGTTTTTAAGGGTTTGTGTGTTTCTTAAAGCGCATCCATGGAGTCCTTCATTTAAGAATCTATAACTTCAGGAATCTGTCTTTCCTTCTGTTGGGTGATGACCCATCTAGTAATGATCTTCTAGATAGTATTTACTATTGTTAAAATCCCTGAACTATAAAAACAACCAACAGTGACGTTTTAAGAGATGAGAACCAGGTATATTTTATTGTCATGAGTTTTCTTGTTTCCAGGAATGTTTTCCTCGATGTCCCTTTAGTACTGCAAATCTCATTACTGGGGAGAAACTTGAATTTTCTCATTATATCTCATTTTCAGAAAGTCTGTTCTTTTATCAAAAGTTGAAAAATTCACTGGAAGTTATTCTTTCTTTTTTGTTGGTCACTAGTCTACCTTATTTCTTTCTGTAGGGGAGGTAAAATGACATCCCTTTCTGGACCTGGATGGAAATAAAGAATAATATTTATAATTTTCACCCCACCTTTTTATTTTACAAATTTTAAAATCCATAGATAATCAAAGATAAAGACAATGACTATATGCTGCGTCTGCTCCGATATTCACCAGTTGTTAACACGTTATATACAGTGGTACGTTGGTGCACACGCTGTCTTTTACTCGACCATCTGGAAGTAAATTACAGCCATCATAGCACTTCATCCCTAGAGGCTTCAGCCTGCACCCCCTAAGAAGAAGCCCACACTCCTTTATAACCGTGATAACATATCACACCTTAGAAAATGAGCACTAGCTGCGTGAGTCATTTAATCCGTAGTCTATGGTCAGGTACCCTTAGAGCCTTTCGGGTTTAGGATCCAGCCAAGGGCCATGCGTTCCACTCATGATGCCTGTTTGGTATCTGAATCCAGAGCATTTTCCCCAACCTTTCTGTTGTCTGCATTTAGCTCATCTATATAATCTAAAGCTTATTACATGGACTTTGAAGAGCCGGGGCCAGATGTCTTTTAAAATGGGCCACATTCACGGTCATTGTTTCCTCACGATTAGATTCTTGTTAAACGTATTTGTTAAGAGCACTAGTTAGTGATGTTTTCTGCTATGTATTATATCACATCAGGAGCCATATGGTTTCAGGTTTTCCCACTATTGGTGCTATGTTCACTTGGTTAAGGTGCTGACCACCACCCCACTCCATCGGAAGATACAGTTTTTCCTTTATAATCTGCAGGTTGGTATCTTGGCACGGTTTGAATATCCTTCCCTTTCATTTAATTCTTATTTAATATGTATGTTTGTGTATGTGTGTATGCCTATACACACATACATAGACATATATATATATAATATTTTGTATTTTAACTGCTTCCTTAATCTATACAGTCTCTGAAATTTTGAAAGAGCTCAAAATATTAATGTACCAAAGTTTTACTCATTAACTATTTGGCCACTGTTCCCCAGTTTGAACAGATTTTGAATGACTTAATTTGTTGGTATAACAAATCAAAATATTTGACTTCTTAAAATAAGATTAGTGTATTAATATTTTCCTTGCTCTTCGAATATAATCCTTAAGATATTTCAATGAGTGGTTTTTTCTCTTTTATGCTATCTGAAACAGTGTTGCCGTTAACAGTTATAATTTGATAATGCAATTTTTAAGGACTTTGTGCCTCAGATTTGATTTCTAGAATTATTTACATATCCAAAAAGAGGAGCTGCCTTAAATATATTGGTTGATGCTTATACTATGTTTAATCTGCTTAAAATACAATGTGAAGCAGATTATTGGCAATGTTTTCTTCTTGCGAAGTGTGATATTTTCGAATGCTAAGTATGCAGTTCCCTTGACTTCACATTCAGCATTGACATCTGCCGGGTTTCATTGCATGTCTACCGCTCTGTCTGGTACAGAAAACAGTCTTAATTAATGGTCCACCTTCTTGGACAACATTAGATATCAAAACATTCATCTGTTCATTGTCATTTTAAGTCACTGTGTACATAATGTGAAACTTAAGTACTCTAGACGTAGTGTGACCTATTTTTAATTTATAAGAGGAGGGGCAGGATCTACAGAAAAACTCACAGAAGTTAGCCTGACAGCTGCTTTTACATATTCATCCACAGAAGCTTCTCTGTCACAAATAGAACTTTAAAAATGTGAGTCTTCTTGTCCAAAAATGTAAGAACTTAAAAAAAAATGTCCCCTACAAGTCATGAGACGCTAGTATGGTTTTGAGGATTCAGTAAGTCTATCAGATGTCTAGCACAGTGTCGGTACCTAGCTGGGCCTTAAAAGGTTATTAGGATGTGGGTAAGCACAGAAGACAAGGAACAAGATAGGCCCAGAAGAAAAAATAATAAAAATGCCAAGAGCGAGCCAGAAAGGAGCAGCAGAACGTGAGTAGCCTCGCGGCAGGTGAGGCTGGGTGGGCGGGGTGCTGCCGTGTGTGCTTCGTGCACGTGGAGCCTCAGCCTTCCCCCAGAGCCCCTCTCCGGGAAGGGCCGCGAGCTTGGTTTAACGCTTTGTATTACTGTCTTGAAATTCTCAATACACTTTGAGCAAGGAGACTCCTACTTTCATTTTGCAGCCGGCCCACACATTATGCATCCAGTCCTGGATGCAGCCACATCACGGCCAGCCTTGGCAGCCAAGGAGAGCTGCTCTTGTACGCGAGGCAGGGGAAAGCCAGTATATGTTTTTCACTGTAGCTTTTACCATAAAAACTATAGTAGAGCGGTAAAGCTTTGGTTCTAGACATAGACACACCTCAGTTTTCTATCTTTTTTTCTCTCTGTTCTGATAAGGTTTTGCCTGTGGACAAGTGTTTTTAATTCCCTAAGCTTCAGTTTTCTTATTTGGAAAGTGGGGTTAATGCCATTGTTATGAGGATTAAATGAGCAGTTGATAAATGTTGGTTATTATTATTATACTTCTGGTAAAGTAGGTCTGGCAGTACCGTATAGGATAAATAGCAGTGGGAAGAACAAACTAAGGAGACAAATCAAGAAGAAGACAGCTGCAGTAATCCAGAGAATGTGGGCATGAAATGTGAGGTTAGGATGGTGTCAGTGGAATGGAGCAGAAAGGGGTGAAACTGGTGTGGGATACTTTCAAAGAATTGATTGTAGAAACATGATGACGTGGAATATAGAGAGTAAGTGAACGGGAAAGAGGAAAGACTGAAAGCTTCTTAATCTGGTATCCAGGGAAAATGTGATCATTAATGGGAAGAGATGAACTGGATTGAAGGAGGTGCTTTTCTGTTCAGTACCGGGCTATAAGTAAGAAGGTCTAAAGACATACATTTGAGAGTCCTCTGTATAGAGGAGGTTGCTATCTATGGGAGTGGACAAACGTTGATGATAGATGAATTTAAATAGAGAAGGAGAGTCAAGTATATAGGCATACTTATGAAAGAGGAGAAGGATGGATTGTGGAAAACAATAAAACTTCTAGAAGAAAATAGACCCTGAGGTAGGCAAAGATTTCTTATACTGGTAATAAAAAATCAGTGACCATAAAGAAGTTAGTAAATCTTTTCCTACGTCAGGTTTTTCCTGTAAGGTCTTTCTCACCAAGGCTGAGAAAAAGGAACTCTATCGTTGTACTTTGCCAGATTAGGGACAGGAGTCAGGAGGGAAGGGGCTCCAACAGGAGTAGCTGCAGCAGGAAGCTTTGCTTCTCCTCCCCTCCCCTCCCCTCCCCTCCCCTCCCCTCT
>NW_020173037.1:5861496-5908120 GCF_003031525.2 Neophocaena asiaeorientalis asiaeorientalis
CATGGCAGTGTTCGGCCTTGCTTGTCTGTACTGGGCCCTCTGAGTATCTGCTGGGCAGGAAGGCTTCCGGAGGCTCCTGCTCTGGGTGAACTTAGTCCTCAGTGTACTTGACCAGAGCGCTAGCAGCTGGATCCATCCCACCCCACCCCACCCCACCCTCAGTAGTTGTGAGCTGGCCTTGTTAGTGGGGTTCTGCTGGTGTCCATTGTTCTCCATGTAGATCTTTCTTCCACTTACAGTGAATTGAGAGCTGAGCTGCCCTTCCCTTTCCTGTTTAGTTTTGCATATACTAATTTTGGGAAAGTCTTGAAGGTGACTTCTGTTCCTAGTCTCCAGTGCTGATATAATTTTCCCCCTTTGTTTTGTGAGTCAGTTCAGTGCAAATTAGGAACTGAATTGGAGGGTATCGGTAGTCAAGGATATGAGCTTTGATTGTCACCTTATTCTGGAAGTCTCCATGTTGATATTTCATTGGTTATATTTTCTGATATTCTTGATTGTAAAAAATCTTGAAAGATAAAATAGGTTACTAATTTATGTGAAGGAAATGTTTATATTCCCTAGGACCATTATGAAATAGAAAAGAAAAGAAATTATTCACTACATAGTTAACACTGAGAAAATTGTTTGTGGTCTAAGTTATTTACCTTTAACACAGGGAGGTTATAATTTTTCAGTCAGAACTCTCTGAGGAGTAAACTCTATGTGTAGCCCTGTGGTCTAGATTTAGATATTTACAGTATCTAAATATAGAAGTCTCTTCACTGACCAGGTCCTACTGAATGTGGATTCCTCCGGGGGAGAGGCTTAGCTTCTGGTTGTCAGCTGTCAAAGAGATTCGTGTGATAGATAAGCAGTTACAGAGGGTAAGTGAGGAAGAAACAAACTAGTTAGTTCTCAGGTGGGATGCTGAATTTGCTACCAAATCTCTGCAAGCTGTTGATACTACTTAATTCCTTAATCCCGTTTTTAAAATTAAATATTTCCACAAAGGCCTTAGAAATGGCTCTCTTTAAATAAAAGTCATTTCCTAAGACTGTATAGCTTTTTGCCTTAAAGTAGTTTATGTTTGTATTCTGTCTTTATTCATGAACTGTAATGTTTAAAGGTTCTATTCAAGTGAACATGAATGCAGTGGATTACATATAGTTCGACCTTCAACTGGGAAAATTGTGAATGAACTTTTCAAAGAGGCAAGGGAACATGGGGCTGTCCCTCTGGGTGAAGCCACAAGAGCTTCGAGTGATGACAAATCTAAGGTAAGGGCTGAATTTTTTAAACTAAATATGCTATTGGGACTTCCCTGGTGGTCCAGTGGTTGGCTTCAAGCTTCCACTGCAAGGGGCATGGTCAGGGAACTAAGTTCCCACATGCCACCCAGCGTGGCCAAGGCATAAAATAAATAAATAAAATATAAAAGCAGTATAACATTAAAGTTTAAAAAAAAACTAAATTTGCTGTTTATATATTTGATCTCCTAAAGATTTTTATATTAGTTGCAAACATTGTTTTTCTAACTGTATATTTGTTTCAAATATTTGTTTTATTTTTCTATGTCTATATAATCTTTCTACTAACGGTCGAAAGTTGAGGCAGTTTCTTAACATTTCTATAAAACTTCTCTGTTTACCTTTTTATCTTGAAATAATTATAGAGTCACAGTAATTTGCCAAAGAATGAAGAGAGGTCTTATGTACCTTTCACCCACTTTCCCCCAGCGGTTGTTACATAATTATAGTTCAGTCCCAAAGGTAGGAATTTAACCTTGGTGCAGGGTTTGTGTGTAGGTCTGTGTCATTTTATCACAGGTGTAGGTTCGTGTAGTGACCTTCTCGGTCTGGATGCTGTCTGTCATCACAACAGTCTCCTCTTGGTGGCCCCCTTTAGAGTCACTGCCACCGACCCCACCCTCAGTAGACCTCCGGCCACCACTAATCTGTTCTCCATCTCTGTAATTTTGTAATATCGAGAATGTTATACAAATAGAATCGTACAGTATGTGACCTTTTAGGAGTAGCTTTTTTTCCACTCTGCTTAAGCCCTTGAGATCCATCAGTTATTTAGTGTATCAGTAGATCCTTCTTTCTTATTCCTGAGTAGCGCTCATGGCGTGGATGTACCACCGTTTGTTAACTCTTCACTTATTGAGGGAAATTTTAGGTGTTTCTAGTTTTTGGCCATTAGAAATACAGCTACTGGGACTTCTCTGGTGGCGCATTGGTTAGGACTCCGTGCTCCCAACGCAGGGGGCCCGGGTTCAATCCCTGGCTAGAAACTAGATCCCACATGCATGCCACAACTAAGAGATCGCATGCCTCAACTAAGGAGCTGGTACGCTGCAACTAAGGAGCCCACCTGCCATAACTAAGACCCAGCACAACTAACTAACGAAATGGATAGAAAGAGAGAGAGAGAGAAAAGGAAGGAAGGAAGGAAGGAAGGAAGGAAGGAAGGAAGGAAGGAAGGCAGGCAGACATATAGCTGCTGTGAGCAGTCGTGTTTTGTATGTAAATTAGTTTTTATTTCTTTGGGATAAATACCTAGAAGTGCAGCTGCCTGGTCGAAGGGTATGTATATGTTTATACATATACATACTGCCAAACCGTTTTCCACCGTGTATGAGGGATCTGGTTTCTCCACATCCTTGCCAGCATTTGGTAATATCACTGTTTATAATTTTAGCCATTTTGATAGGTGTGTAGTGATAACTCACTGTGGTTTTGATTTGCATTTTCCTAATGGCTAGTGATATTGAACACCTTTTCATGTGTTTATTTGCCATTATCTTTATTATCCTCTTCAGTAAACGGACTTTTGCCCATTTTCTAGTTGGATTGTTTGTTTTGTTACTGTTGACTTTTGAGAGTTCTGTATGTATTTTAATAGGTATGAGTCCTTGGTCAGATATGTGGTCTGCAGATAGTTTCTCCTGGACTGTAGTTTGTCTTTTCATCCTCTTACCAGGATTTGTTACGGAGCAAAAGTTTTCAATTTGATAAAGGCCAGTTTATCCTTTTTTTTTTCTTTTATGTATTTGGTATCTTGTCCAAGAACTCTTCATCTAACTATAGGTCCGGAAGATTTTCCTTCATGTTATCTAGAACATTTTTTATCGTTTTTCTTTTTACATTTAAACTTACGATTCATTTTGAGTTAACTTTCTGTAAGGTTTACGTCGAGGTTCATTATTCTCCTTATGGAGGTCCAGTTGCTTCACGATTGTGTGTTGAAAGGCTCTCCTTTCTCGATTGAGTTGTTCTTGTGCCTTAAATTCCTATAAAACTTTTATACAGCTTTTATAACTATGTCAGCTGGCAGAGTACTGGTATATCAAAGAAGACTTCAAGTATCTTTTTGTGTATAATTGTCATATATTCTTATAATCCTCATTTCCCAACCTGAGTTCCCTCATCAAAATCATTTGGGAGGTTTTCTAAACCACCATGTGGCCTCAGGGATTATGGCTCAGTAGGTGTCCAGTGTGCCTAGGGGGCCTGTCTGGTAATTGTGAGGGTCATCCACTGCTCAGAACCGCTTTTGTTAAATGAAACTTAAATTTTAGTTTTCATTTCGTTCTTTACCCACAGTTTGAAATTCTCTTTCAGTTAAGTCTCAGGTAATTTTGGTTCTTGCAAGTTCTCCAATTCTGTAAGAAAAATACAGGATTGATATAATTTAGTCTGTAGAAAGGAAAGCAATGTGATGATTAATAGCTCATTTATGATATAAATGGTGATTAAAAGAAACAGCGGTTTTACCTCATAAGCTATATTACCTGAAAAATAGAAGACGTTGTAATTAGTATAACAAAACAAAAACTACAGTCTAGTTGATTTGTTACAGTTGAATCAAAGCAGCTTATAAGTATGGAGCTTTTCTTCAGGGTAATTTATACTCATTTATAAAATTCTTCCTTTCTCTATGAAACTCTTATTTACTTTGTGAAATATGATTCAAGAATTATAATTATTATAAGACTTGTCATAAAATATTAAAGGTGGGTTTTTAACGTCTGTTTCTACTTGAAAATATTATTTCAGTGTATAAATGCATTTCTTAGTTTAAGATTGGCCTAAGTTATTTCAGCTTCTGAGTCATTAATGTTTTTGTGGGAAGAAACATAATTTCTTACTAGAGTATACCTCTCTGTAATATAAGACCTTTATTTTAATATAAAAATTTCCTGCAAAGTATAAACCAGTTTGGCTAATTATAATTGATATAGTTTTAAAATATATTATCACACATTTTGCTTGATAAGCCTCAGTGAATTTTTAGCTCATTTGCTATGTGTGTGTTTTAGTCTTTTACAGGTGGAGGATACAGATTGGGTAATTCCTTTTGTAAGCGGTCTGAATACATCTATGGAGAAAATCAGTTGCAAGATGTACGTACAGAAAGAAAATGAAAAATTGTAGATTTTTGCCTCTAGTTACTACTGTTTGTTATAAAATTAAAAATTAATAATATCTTTTTGTTCTGTTATTTTTTGAAGCATGGATTAAAAGGACTTATAATTATGTGTAAGTTTTCATACTTAAATTTTGTATTTTATATCTCAGTTGTGCCTTGCACTCAGAGATACATAACTATTTGTTGAAAGAATGTGTGACTCACTGTCAAAATGAGCTTACATATATGTTATAATAATTATTATAAATGACATACCATCATGATATAGAATTAGCTGAGTTATAAACATAGAAATGCTTAAAGTCATTCTTTGTTTTTGCCTTTTGAAATTTCAGAGTTGTGTTCCATTTTAAACATGTATAGTTTAGCCTTGGAGGGTCTCTGGAGGTTCCGTCTGGCCCCCTGACATAAATAGTTAAGCTCTGCAGCAGAGAAGAAGACGGGTAGACCAGCAATCCCACTACTGGGCATATACCCTGAGAAAACCATAATTCAAAAAGAGTCATGTACCACAATGTTCATTGCAGCTCTATTAACAATAGCCAGGACATGGAAGCAACCTAAGTGTCCATCGACAGATGAATGGATAAAGAAGATGTGGCACATATATACAGTGGAATATTACTCAGCCATAAAAAGGAACAAAATTGAGTTATTTGTAGTGAGGTGGATGGACCTAGAGTCTGTCATACAGAGTGAAGTACGTCAGAAAGAGAAAAACAAATACCATATGCTAACACATATACATGGAATCTAAAACAAAACCAAAAAAAAGGTTCTGAAGAACCTAGGGTCGTCAGGACAGGAATAAAGACGCAGATGTAGAGAATGGACTTGAGGACATGGGGAGGGGAAAGGGTAAGCTGGGACGAAGTGAGAGAGTGGCATGGACATATATACACTACCAAGTGTAAAATAGATAGCTAGTGGGAAGCAGCCACATATGTATATGTATAGCTGATTCACTTTGTTACAAAGCAGAAACTAATACACCATTGTAAAGCAATTATACTCCAATAAAGATGTTAAAAAAGAAAGAAGACAGAGATGATGGAGAAGGGTGGGTGTGGAGTGGCAGCTGGATGCTCTCAGGACTTTGGTCTTCTCAGTGAATGGGAAATAATTGTACTTCAAAGCCAGGGTCCAGCGATGGGACCTTTGCTGTTTCAGCCATTGTCAGTTCATTAAGCTAAATATAGATCTCACACGTGGCTTCGTTTATACCTTTATTTCAGCTGAATAAAGAATGGTACAGGGCTTCCCTGGGGGCGCAGTGGTTGAGAGTCCGCCTGCCGATTCCGGGGGCACGGGTTCATGCCCTGGTCCGGGAAGATCCCACATGCCGCGGAGCGGCTGGGCCCGTGAGCCGTGGCCACTGAGCCTGCGTGTCCGGAGCCTGTGCTCCACAACGGGAGAGGCCACAACAGTGAGAGGCCCGCGTACAGCAAAAAAAAAAAGAATAGTACAAATAACTCTATATTTTAAATAAAGTAAATCATAAATATCACATTTGAAAATTAAAATTATTTAATGCAGACGCGTTCTTGTATTTCTTTTTTCCTACGCTCAAAAGGTTCAGATTTTGCTTAAACTGTGGAGCAATGGTTTCAGCTTAGACGATGGAGAATTGAGACCTTACAGTGACCCAACAAATGCTCAGTTTCTGGAGTCCGTTAAGAGAGGGTAAGATGTGTTACTTGGGTTCTATTTGTTACTGAGGGTGGAACTTCTTTTTCTTGTAAACAGAACGCCGTTCAATAGTGCTCTACTGGTTTTCAAGAGTGAGATACTGGAATATATTCTGTAAGTGGTTGCTGGGGGGAAGGATATATTTAAGTATATAAAGGACATGTTGCTATCTGTATGTCAGTGGTTCTTAACTTGCTGGAGGGGAGCAGTGGTCATTGGTCCCTTTTAAAATCCAGTGAAGCTATGGCCCCAATTCTGAGCAGAGGTATTGTAATGTAATAAATTAGTGAATTGATTAGCAGGTAGCTGCTCATCCACTAAGCCACTGTCCTGCTCACTGCTGACAGGGGTGATTCATTGCATGTATGCCTGAATTTCAGCAACTTATATTAGAAAGCTTTTAAAGTGGCATTGCTGCTGGCAGAAGATTTCAAAAGGTGAGTTTGAAGTTATACTTTGTGAAAGTAAACCAGATTTACAGGGCTCCGACCCATCTAACTCACCAGGCCTTCTGGCTAAAGGACGAGGAATCAAGTGATTTTGCTATGATTATAAAAGCTTTTCTGCATTGTGCTTTCACGAGCTGACAGTGTGATCATCCCTAAGCAGAAATACAACTGAAGAAAGGTGTCAGGTTGGCCATGAACTGGGAGATATAAGTAGCAGTGAAGGGGCTGGAGCAGGAGGTTACACTCCATCCAGGAATTGAAGGTGGGGCTTTTCCAAGTGAGGAAATCTGTCCGGGGAGAGTGGCTGAAGTGGAGTGGAGATGGGAACTCATCGGAGTTGAGGTGGGCAAGGAACTCGAAAGGAAAGGCATTTTAGAACTAACCAGCATGGATTTTGTATTTGAATTCTACAAAAGTAATGTCAGAATACCAAAGAAAAGCAAGAAATGCTGTAAGCGGGAGGGAGGTCATTGAGAAAGGTGGGAAGCTGACCCGGGAAGCAGTGTATGCTGGTGGCAAATAGAGGGGTAAGAGTTGAAGTCAGTGCTGTGGACTTGGAAACCTGCAGTCACTGGGCTGAGCTTGGGAGCCACTGGGTGGGGGAAGCGCTCATCTGCTGAGTAAAGGTCAACATGACTGCTGAAATGACGCTTACTTCCAGATGGAGGAAGAAAAGAACGTGATGATGAATGTGCTATAATATAGATCAAAACGAATTTATTATTAAATGAAAATACTCGACGGACGTTGTAGGCTAGTGGTCAGTCATGGTATACTAAGAGAATTTTTTCATTTGAGCTACACCATATCCTCAAGTACAAATTATGATCAAGAACGATTTTAGAAACGACTCCTTGAAAAAAATGATCGTCAGATAGTGGTTGTCAGCTGTATAATCATTGTTCCTTTTTTATAACAAATACTTTGTAACACTATCTTCACTATCCTCAAAGAAGAATTTATAGATAACATAATCAATCTGTGCATATTATTTCTAGAAACATATAATTTATCTTAAATATGGTGAAGAAGTACAGGAAGGTAATTTATTATAAAACTAAACATATTTCAACGTCTAATGCCTAGGTATGATTACACCAGAAGACATAACAAAGTAGACAGATAGACTGACCTAGACTGCACCTGTGTGCACTTTTCATGTAGATGCGACACGCAAAAAACAGAATAATGAGGTGTGTGACTTTGGCAACTTAATTACTATAAGTGGCATTGCAGTCAGGCACTTGGTACAGTTCCAAACAAGACAAAGTGCGATGTGCCTTCTGTTTATATGGCAGATGAGTTCCTGAAAAGTTCAAAGCATATTTATACAATTCCAAAAAAAAAAAATAAATTTTTTTTTTTTTGCTTATATGTAAGATAGAGCCTAAGCCTTAGGTTTTAGGCTCAGGCATTATAAACAGCCTTGTCATCCATGTGACCCCCTGGTGGGACCCTCAGTGGTTCTGTGGAACCCCCGACAAGTCTTCATTGTGTAAGTTGAGACCCCGAGACAGAACATCTCCTGCCCTGATCCTGACCCTAAGGGAGGGCAGCATGCATGAATCACATGACAATCAAAATCACCCCTGTCAAATTTCCAAACTTCCTCCAGGGTGTTTAGAGATAAATATTCACATTAACTGTTATGTCCGGGATTTTCTCATGCCGACTTAGGTATAAATTGCTTCCCTACAGTTTGGCCTTCTGTCGGAAGCACTCCAGCCTCCCTGTGACGACAAAATCCCTATGTTGAGAATCACTAAGGAATAATATGATGGATGTACCTTTAAGGAAGAAAGATCTACGAGAAGTAGTCAATCATCACGGAAATTTTTAAATTATAAATTAAGCAAAAATTGCTGTTTTCAAGTTCACAGCTTAACTATCACAGTCTCAACAGTGTAGACTCATTTTTCAAAAAGTTTACTAAAACCTTTTTCTTTTTTTTTAATTTTTATTTTATTTTTATACAATTTTTAGAGGTTACCTTCCATTGACAGTTACTCCAAAATATTGGCTATATTCTCTGGGTTGTACAATACATCCCTGTAGCCTGTCTTACATCTAATAGTTTGTACTTCCCACTCCCCTAGCTCAATATTCCCCCCAACCCCACTGGTAACTACTAGTTTGTTCTCTATATCTGTGAGTCTGCTTCTTTTTTTGTTGTTATATTCACTAGATTGTTGTATTTTTTTAGATTACACATGTAAGTGACATCATACAGTATTTGTCTTTCTCTGACTTATTTGATTTAGCACAATGCCCTCTAAATCCATGCGTATTGCTGCAAATGGCAAGATTTTATTCTTTTTTATGGCTGAGTAGTATTCCATTGTATATATGTACCACGTCTTCTTTATCCATTCATCTGTTGATGGACACTTAGGTTGCTTCCATATCTTGGCAATTGTAAATAATGCTGCTATGAACCTTGGGGTGGATGCATCTTTTGGAATCAGTGCTTTTGTGTTTTTTTGGATATATACTCGAGAGCGGAATTGCTGGGTCATTTGGTAGTTCTATTTTTAGTTTCTTGAGAAACCTCCATACTGTTTTCCACAGTGGCAGCACCAATTTACATTCCCACCAACAGTGCACAAGGGTTCTCTTCTTCACATCCTCTCCAACATTGGTTAATTTGTGTTCTTTTTGATTAATGCCATTCTGACAGGTGTGAGGTGGTATCTCACTGTGGTTTTTCTTTTTTTAAGAGAGATTCCCCTGGAGCTTCAGCGGCTGGTTCACAGAGGCCATGTGAATCTGGATATGGAGGATCATCACGATGAAGAATACATAAAACCTAGACTGAGGTTCAAGGCTTTCAGTGGAGAAGGACAGAAACTTGGGAGGTAAAGCCCTAAAATGAGGAAAATGCTTGTCTTTGTTCAACATGAATCTGCTTTGAGATCAAGAAAAGCAAAGTAACCTGGGAAGTAAAAACTAAAATATAAACCGTGAAGACCTTGCTGATGGAATTAGATGTGCCAATCTGGTGATAATATTAATAGGTGATACTTAGATAGCAGTTACCACATTCCTGGCCCTCAGAGCACGTTTTTTTCCCCCTTTTTTTTTGTTTTTTTTTTGTTTTTGCGGTACGCGGGCCTCTCACCGTTGCGGAGCACAGGCTCCAGACGCGCAGGCTCAGCGGCCGTGGCTCACGGGCCCAGCCGCACCATGGCATGTGGGATCTTCCCGGACAGGGGCACCAACCCGTGTCCCCTGCATCGGCAGGCAGACTCTCAACCACTGCGCCATCAGGAAAGCCCCCCTCAGAGCACTTTTACAGTCATTACCTCATTTCATCTTTACAACAGCTCCTTGGCGTCGATCCTGTTATCACTCCATTTGCAGATGCAGCAGTTTGCCCAGGGTGACTGAGCGAGGAAGCGGTTAGTGTGTGAGCTTCAAACTGGGCACTCTGGCCCCCCAAGTCTGTGCTTTTTACCACTGTGCCATCCTGCTTCTTTCTGATTACGATTACGTGGGTTCACAGGGGGAATTGTTGATTAGATAAAACAATAGGTATCTTAGATCACAGCTGTAAGCATCCCTGTCTGCCGTAGGTAATTGTTAGGCTCTTGAAGCCAAAGTGGTGGGCTTAAGTTGGTTATTTTCGATATATCTTAAGGAGCCAAACTCTTTCTTCAAGTTATGGGAACACATAGAGAACTCCTCTTATTGCAGGAAGAGGGAATTGCCTCAGACATTTCCAAAGAACCTAGGACTTTGAAACCAGTGTGCGTGGTGTAATGTACGAGTGGACACCTTTATAATAGCCACGGCTTGCCTCTTCATAAAGCTTGTTACATGTGCTGGTAAACATGACCCTCCATTTGTCCACAGGTTACTGCAGGTGGCATGCTGAATTGCGGCCTTGACCATGTTTCCAACATACCCTTTTGTGCACCCTTTGTTCCTTTTCATGTGATTCCTTCCCTTCCGAGTTCTTTTCAGTTGCCTGTGCACACCAGTTCTCTCTTCCCCTCTCATTTCTCAACATAGGAAAGAATTCAGTATCAGCTCTCTGCACCTGTCTTTCATTTCTCAAGTCTCCCTTTCTGCATCCTTTTCTCCCATTCGAGGCTTATTTCTGAGACATGTAGAGAATACAGGAACACGTGTTGACCTTGCTTTTTTACGGACAGGTCTACTTGGAAATTCTCCCTCATCTCTCTTTACTTTCAACACAGTCAGGCTTCTCCTGAATTGTCCTATTTCTTCCTGCCTTTTTTTTAATAACTACAACCCCCAGATAGTTTCTTAATATTTTCTAGCACTTATCATTTTTTACTTAATATTTATTGAGATTATGATTTTTAATTAAAACACAGGTTAAATGCCCAGTCATCTCTCTGTTCCATGTGCTTTCTTTCTCTATTATTTAAGTGTATGACCAAGAATTAAAGTTAGAAATCATATCTTTGTTAGTAGAAGCACAGTTGACCCTTGAACAGCACGGGGGTTTGGGGTGCCGACCCTCCAAGTGGTCGAAACTCCTCTTATAATTGGCTCTCTGTATCCACGACTCCCCATCCTCAGATCGTGTAGTACTCTATATTATAGATCCTGTAATAGCGTTTGCTGTTGAAAATCCATGCGTAAGTGGACCTGCCCAGTTCAAACCCGTGTTTTTCAAGGGTCAGTTGTATAGTAAACCTAGAACTGAAATTGAAGAAGGTTGCCTAAAGGGAAGATAGCTAAGAAGACCCAATGATTATAATTGGCAGTTTGAACTCATGAAAATAATGATTTATTATCTGATTGATTATAGTATCTTACAAAGGCCAGCCTTTTTACTTATAAGGGAAATAACTAGAGAAAATGACAATAAAAAAAGGAGAAAATGATGAAGGAAGAATGGCAAAGATAAGTGGTGATAATGCTGTGTTAATCATTAGCCATACTGGTCAGGGTTTTTGATTATGGAAAACAGAATCCATTTGCTAGATTAAATAGTAAGGGTTGTCTTACAGAGCCTTGAATAATTTATAGAATTTCTGGAAGAGATAGCAAACCAAGCTTTCCTTAGACAGGAGAAGCAAACAGAACTTTCTAGAGAAAACACCTCCTGTGCCCCATCAGTTGCTCAGAGCCTGTGGAGCTGGGGCCCAGAGCTAGAACACCCCATCATGACTGCACTTGGAGAGTCAGATGCCTCCAGGACTTTGGGGACCAGAAGAGCTGCATCATCTCCACGCCACGGTCTTAACTTTCACCGTACAAGTATGTATTTATTTGCTTGATGGAAGGGTGGAATCCTACAAAATCCTAGCTGCAAGGGAGTCTGAGAAGTGTAGTCTTTAGAATTTCCAGCTTCTGATGCACGGAATATTTACACAGGAGATGAGCGTGGTGGTGTGAGCCTGTGTGATGTACATGGGTCCAGATGCGGAATAGTTGGCTATGTATATTCTAAGAAGGTGAAGGATTGCATAGAGCATTTTAGAGGGCTTCACGTTAAGAAACATATTAAAACATAAAAGTTCTAACAGTCAGCCTTCTTCTATTCAGAAAGTAACTTTCTAAAATGGCTTATTTCCCAAGAGTTCCAGACAACTATTTACTGAACAGAGAAGTAATTAAAAAGAAGCAAACAAAACAGAATGAGAAATGATTCCATTGTCTTCCATAGTTGGCAGTCTAATTGCAAACAGAACTTTACATAGGTGGAAATTGACTTATTTGTAGACCACAATAAAATGGGGTAAACCTAAATGCTATAGAAATATTACCCAGTACCTTCATGTAATATTATAGGAGCAAGCAATCCGTAGATGTAAAACTACAAATTTTTGATAGTAGAGCAATACAGTTATTTACTAAAAATGAGCTTGGTGAGCCAGGTAGAGCTAGAAAACCTCAGCAGCATTTCTGACGGGCAGGGCTGGCACTTCTGACAGGTGTTCACCGTAGGCTTTTGAGCTGGCGTGTGTGATGATGTGGATCATGAAATGAAGTAAATCTCTCTCTGCTTCAGCACAGTCACTGCCTGTCTGGTACACTGTGCGTCCACAAGCTGCCGTTTGCCCCGAGTCCGGCCACTACGCCTGAGGTGTGCCTGCGCCTTGGTCCCTGGGCCCTGGAGGGCCCTCTTCTCTAACGTCTCACAGCCCCTTCCTTCCTGCCTCTGCTTCATTCTCTGACCAGCGGTTCTGCAGCCCCTTGCCTGACTGCACAGCCACTGGATCTGTCTGCCCTGTGCAGTCGGTGCTTCTGGGGACACCCGCGCGCCCGTGCTGGGCAGGCAGGCTGCCCCTCTCCTGCCCCCAGACGGCTGAGCACGGCCGTGCCCGGCTTTCCCACAGCTCCCGTTCTACCCCTGCCCTTCACTCGCAGCAGCTCTGCTGGCAAAACAGAGCCTGACAAGAATTAGCTTTCTTAATACATTCCTCTTAGCCTCTGAGTTTATTACATCCATACCCACCACCCTCTTTTAAGTCTGAAGAAGATGGGTCTGAGGGAATCACTCCCCTTACAAGCTACATCCTTTCATCCAGTTTGCCTAGAAAGCTCGTTTTATCAATTAACTTTCTTCTTTTCCTTTTTAAAAAATTTTTCTTTTTAATGTTAATTCTTGAAACATACATACAGTATATTAAAAATGTCACTGTGGCTTGATAAATTGAATGATGAGGAGAAAGTTTGAAATAACACGCAGCCGTGACTTTGAGAGCTAAATGTTAAAGTTCATATGACTTCTTGTTTTCATTATTCCAAATTTTTTTTATTTCAAATTCATTGAAAGAAATAAAATTATATTTTAAAAACTGGAGTGATCTCACAAACTGAGGAGAGCCGGGGACAAAAAGAACAGGTTGAGTACTTTTTCCTGAGAGGCAGATCTAACAGCTATAGAGTGGTCTTTCTTCCTTCCTAGCTTTTGTCAACACACTAACCAGCTTGTTCACTGCCTGTCTCTCTGACTCTGAGGGTATCTTTCAATCTCTGTGACTCAGTTTTCCTTTCCTATAAAATGATGTGGTTGGCCTTAATTATCTCGAAAGGCCATTCCAGCCCTTGAGCACAAAGAGGTTAAGTGACTTGCCCAGAGTCACACGTCTAATAAGTGGCAGAGTCAATCCCAGAGTCGGGCCCCTGCATCCATGCTGTTGCCCACTAAGCAACAGTGCCTCCCTCACTCCAGGATCTAAATGAAATAGCAGATACTGCAGAGGCTGTGCTGGTGGTGGTGATGACAGTGTGTAGACCTGGTTATAAGGATGCAAAGGGAGAGGGAAGAGGCCCTTTATGCTCACTGACTCCCGTGCCCTCTTTGGGTTTCGTCCCCCCCTCCCTGTGTAAGGGACACTGGACTGTTGCAGAATAACCCACCTTGGCAGTGCAGCTGTTTCAGTCCTCAGTTCCAAACTTGAAAGGAAATTCCTTAATACTACCTGAACAGTGACTGCAGATCGTCATTTTCTCCTCTTCCATTTCTTTATCATATACATTCTGAAATTAGTTCTAAAATATGTGTCAGGAAGTAGCTAAGGAAAGGCGAAATGTTAGCAGTAAGTACCAGTTAATTTTACCACTTTGCCAGATATGCTGAGAAAGTTTTTGGGTGGGAGTTGGAGTCATGATGAGCTAGGTTTCCACTAGACTAAAGCACAGATGCTCATAGGACTTTTATACTGATAAATATATATTTATTTTATTTTTTTCAAAAGACAGTCATTTATAGGGAGCCATCAAAGTCCCAGTATTTGAGAGAATCAACATCAAGGCTATCAAAGAATCCCACAGGATGACTGAAAGAGGATTAAGATTTGATGTCTATTTAATTTGTTTTAATTGCTTTTAATTTGTTTTAATTGCTTAATCAAAAGAGCACTCTATTTTTGAGATTCGCTTTCGGCTTACAATGATGGGCCATCCTGCTAGCGTTAGAAGGCACTGTGGTCACTAGTAACCAAGGTCCAGTGGTAAGAGATTGTATCACACAAGGTTCATTATAAATTCATCACCATATATTAAATTTCATTTCTCACTCACACTTAGGAACTACTCTGTTGTAAAGCAGTAACTACCTAAAGCAGATTTTTAAAGTAATATTGACTGCGTTTAAGTTGATAGCTTAGTGCTGATGATACGTACAAATATAGCTGATACCTCTTGAAACACTGTTCCAAGCACTACATGAAGGACTTACTATAACAGACCTACATGACATGTTATTATCCTCCCCCCATTTTATCAATGATAGAACTGGGATTCAGAGAGATTAATTTAGGTACTTGAGTTCACACAATTGACAAAGCTGGGATCTGAAACCAAGTCTGTCTGTGCTCATGGTCAGTCTTGGACGTTAACTCCAAGTTGCTCCTCAGGTTTCTGACCGAAGACCATTGTGCTGAACAGTCTCAGGAAATTTCAAAGGGATTGGGGAGGAAGGAATACAGAGTTAGGCTTTCAAAAGAGGCTGGATAAACTAAATCAGAATCAGGACCCAAGGTAATTTTCATATAATGAAAGAAGGTGGAAGAATAGGAGACCCCAAGGAAGCCGTGTCCCCACTGGGGCAGAAGCCACGGCGGGATGACTGGAGGTCAGGTGAAAGTCTAAGTGTTCGTTCTACTGTCTTCAGGTTGCTGTGCATCTTATGTGTTCAGATTTACATCCTGATTCTTTAGTTCTTCTTTCTTAGCCTCACACCTGAAATAGTCAGTACGCCTTCCTCCCCAGAAGAAGAGGAGAAGTCACTACTTAATGCAGTTGTTCTTATTGATGATTCCGTGCCAACGACCAAAATTCAGATCAGGTTAGCAGACGGGAGCCGTTTGATACAAAGATTCAATAGCACACACAGGTAAGCTTGGGGTGACTTATCTTTGTAAAATTGGATGCAGCTTGAGTAGTGAAGAATACGAAATTCTTTGCGTTTACTTTTGAAGTAAGTTTTTGACAGAAAACAAAAATTTTAAGAGAATAACAGCTGTGAGTAAGAAGTGAAGCACTTAGTACTTAAACATCCTCTGTAAACTGTCCAAATACTGGTGCAAATGCAGATACCACTCAAAAATAAAGAAAATTGTTAAAAGCTATAGTTTTGCACCATTGCTAAAACCATGAGCAGTTGAATCAGATTTGCTTTGCTTTAGTAAAACCTGATTTGGACTTCTTTAAAAATTTATGATAACCCTGATTAGGATTAACTTTCTACATAGCAGATTCTTTATAACACAAATTTATAGTGTAAATAAAGTTTAATTGTGCTCTTACCAAGTACTTCAAATAAAGTTTTAAATGCCGTTTTAACATTCATTGTACATTTGTTGTGCTAATAACACATTTGTCCATTGTATCCCACTAAGAGATACATTTATGATCTTAGTTGAGCTACTGTATGTATGTGAGAGTACTTTTTAAAATTATTTTTATAACTTACACTTTTCATAGTTATAGACTGTGTCACACTGACACAGGCTCATCTGAGGTACCTTTTTCTGGGTCATGTGCTGCTAAGATATTTTATACTCTGAAAAAATAGGCCCTGTAGTGTAATAACATTGTTGACATTTCTCTGATGCATGACTCACCTATAGACTGTGTCTGTTTACAGTGAGAGTAAATGTCAGGTGCGCTCCAAAGTTAATCCTCCCATTTTACCGTAAAGCCAAGGTAAATCCATCCACTGAAATTAAATTAAAGCAGGTTACAACACATTTAAGTAAGGATAAGAATTGTGTGATTTTTTTTTTATTATCTAGTTTTAGCTAAAAGCTTAACTGACAATAAAACTTCTGTATCACAAATTATTTTTATCTTATTTCTTCAGGATCCTGGATGTTCGGGACTTTATTGTACAGTCCCGTCCTGAATTTGCAGCTCTTGACTTTATTCTCGTGACTTCATTTCCAAACAAAGAGCTAACAGATGAAAGCCTGACACTACAAGAAGCAGATATTCTTAACACTGTGATACTCCAGCAACTAAAATGACACTGCTCCTACCCATGCAGTAGCATGTAGGAACGGTAATGTGCCATGTTAGTGAGGAAAACACTTAGAGCGTAAAAAGTTATTTTTATTATTTATACAGATAAATTTTGGTTTTATTCTTATTCTGTCTTCCAGCTTTAGTCTAGACAAATTTGGACTAGGAATAGATCTTGAGAAATATGTTTGAGGTTTTAGCTGCAAGGGCTGGCTTCTGTTGATAGCTTTTAAATATTCAGGCAAACCAATTTGATACACGATCAGAGTTAATGGAACAACATTTGTTTGCAGAGAAAATGAACAAAACCCCATTTTGATAAATGCATTTGGTAAAATCTGCACTAAAGTTTCTTAATGCTGCATTGATCAACAGCCATTAAGAAATCTTCTGACCAAATGCTTTGAAAATTTTTCTGTAATGTGTACCGAAAAGTATCTGTATCTGATTTTGAAATACTTTGATCATACGATAATTATTTCTCCTATTAAGATTTTACACATCCTTTTTCCTTGCTGATTTAGCTGTTTACTCATGTCAGAAAATACAGTTTAGCCTTGTATTTTACAGGACTCTGACCATCCTAAACTAGAAACAAAGACAAAAGTCAGCAGTTGCTGAGGAGATGTGTCCACCAGCACTTTAGAGTAACTCCAGTCCCTCGCAGAGCCTGTCGTGACCACATTCACTTATTCATTCAGCACTTTGTTCTAGAGGACCCATTACATATACTAAACACTGTTCTAAGTGTTCGACCCAGAATGTAGTCTATTGCAAGACAAAATGAGTGTAGAAATACAGGAGTGTAAATTCTGTCCGCCAGACTGGATCTGAAGAGTTACCAGCGTAAATGTCTGCGTTTCTGCTGACGCCACGTATTTCCTGAGTGAGGGAGGCTACAGCAGGATGAGAGAGAAGCTTTTCCTTCTTCCCAGACACCATTTCATCTTTGGTCACCCCTCCTGGTTAGTCTTTTATTGTAGTCTTTTATTGCTGCTGTAACAAATTACTACAAATTTAGTGGCTTAAAATAGCCTAGGTTTCTTCTATAGGTGAGATGTCTCACGTGGGTCTCACTGGGCTAAAGTCGGGTGTCAACAGGGCAGCATTCCTCTGGGGAGGCTCTAGGGGAGAAATGTTTCCTTGCCTTTCCAACTTGGAGAGGCCACCTGCATTCCTGGGCCTGTGGCCCTTTTCCATCTTCACGACCAGCAATACTGTATGTCTCTGGCTCCAGTGTCATCACATCTCTTTGAGGACGGCCGGGGAAGTCTCTGCTTCTGAGGACTCGTGATTAGATGGGTCTGCCAGATACTCCAGGATGACCTCCCATCACAAGGTCCACAGTAACCTTAACCGAATCCTTGAAATCCCTTTTGTCGTGTGAGGTGACCTGTCACAGGTCCCTTCTGCAGGCACCAGGGGTGGTCTCTTCTTCGCCTCATCCAACTTGTAGAGGCGGGTGGCATCCCTTCCCTTGCAGCCGTATCCCTCCACGTCTCTGCTTCTGTCCTGACATCATTTACTTCCGACTTTGATTCTCCTGCTGTCTTCTTACAAGCACCCTAGTGCTTACATTAGGTTCACACAGATAATCCGGGATAATCTCCTCATCTAAAGTATGAGTGAGCATCTTGGTGTGTGTCCTGGGACACAGTTTCTCTCCATCTGTGAACCTAGAGACCCAGGTATCTGCTCCCAAATATAAGGGTTAGACAGGCATAGAATAATCGTTACAAACCTTCCTGTTCAAGAAAATAGAAACTGGAAGGGAAGGAGGAGGCAGCAGTGCCAAGCGATTTAGAAGTTCAGCCAGGCACAGTCCGTTAGGTTTCGGGGCCTGCGAATATCTTCTGTGGCTCCCAGCAGCATCCCACAGACGTGTGGCTTTCCCTCAGGGTCTTTCCTTATACAGGAAAGGTAGCAGGTGTCTGCACCTGAGTACTTTTGTCAGCTTGTTTCTTGCCTGTGGAATCGTGGGAGGTCCAGCCATCTTTTTTCATTTCATTCTGTCTCTGTCCCTTTTAGTTTAAGACGGCAGTGTCCGTGGGTCTTCTGTGCCTGTTACAGAAGTTGTTGCATTAGACCGGAGGCTCCTCCCCAGAGCTTTCCTAGATAATCCAGCTCTCTTTCTGGCCTTTTCTGAGATGGCTGAGGGGCTCTGTGAGTCACGCTCTTAATCTCTTTAAAGAGCCTTTGATGTGACTTTTTTTTTAATATTTCTCAGGTATTAGCAAAAAGTTATAGGCCACAATCTCATCTCTTTCCTTAGAGCCGTCTCTCCTGACAGTGAATCTCTTAATGTCTTTGCCGCTCGAGTAAACTAACAATTTCCAAGTCATCAAGTCATGTTTCCTCCTTTTTTAACAGTCCTTTCCTCAATTTATCTGCTTCCTCTCACGTTTTACCATAATCAGTAGGGAGAAAGCAGGCTGCGCCTTCGCGCCTTGCTTGGAAGTCTTTTCAGCTCGGTGTCCCGAGTCTCTCCCTCACGCCTCTGGCTGTCCCCGCGGCTGCACTGCAGCCAAGCCTCCTGCCGCTGTGTCGCCGGCATCTCTTTACCTTCCGCTTCCCGCAGCACGTTCCGCATTCCCCCCTGAGCCCTCACTGGCCGCGCCTTTCAGGTCCTTGTCGCTAGTAGGCGTGTCCCCCCAGCAGCCGCGAGCACCCCTTGCCTTCTCGGAGCCCGGGCTGGCTGCTGTCCTCGGGGCTCAAGGCGGCCTCGGCTCTCTCCTCCCGCTGCCCGGGCGCAAGGCCACCTCTGCACTTGTAGGTCTTGGTTACAGCAGCGCTCGCTGCAGGGTGTCTGGCAAAGCCCACTGTGTCTCCTCGCTGCCGCCTGACCGGAATGTGCCAGGAGGAGCTTTGGACGTGACCTTTCTCCGGGGCTCCCCTCGCTTCCAGGAGCTGAACTTACCCGTGTGAGGGGCGGATACCGCGGAAGTGTTGGTCTCAGCACCGCAGAGGAAACTTGTTCTCGGTGTCGTAATCCAGAGTAAGAAGCGTAGTCCTGAGTCTTCTCAGAGTGGGAAGCTCTGTTCCTTTCCGCTAATTGAAAATAACCTGGAGAATATAGAAATGACCGTTCAAAAAGTCCGCCTCTGTTCAGAAAGGTTACCAGGGATAAACTGCATTTTCAAGGGGCGAAGCCGTATTCCTGCAGAAATAATCTATTGAAACAAGTTAGCATCTTAAATAGAAGGGCATTGCCCTGTTTGGGATTAACAAAATGGAGAAAACAACCAAACCCTGTCAAATTATTGGAAACGTTATTCTTGTAGTTCCTTTTTAGTCCGTTAGATGGAGTGCCTGTAGACGCACATACAAAAACGACTGCCATTTCTGTATATAGTGGTTCCAAAATAGATTCCCATCGGGAGGGAGGATCAAACATCCAGAGGGATGAACGGTACTTTCGTGTGTTCTACAAAGTGTTTTGCTTCGTTTAGAGTTTTCCTGAATTCTTTGTACTGTTGCAGTCGCTGTAACTTTTAAAATGTATAATCCTCTCAGAAGAGATTGTGTGACGTCAATTGTTTTGCATGACGTGTGTAAGGACGTTTTCACTCACCAATAAAGAATGTTTTCACTGAAAGTGATTGAAAAGCCTTTTCAAAATTCCCTTTGATTTGCAGCTTTTTTTGAGTGGCCTAGTGGAGCATTGTATGGGTAACATTTCCCGCGGTACGTCTTTTTGATGGGCAGAAGGATCTGAGCTGTAGCGATGTTATCTGTTTCCCATTACTGATTCTGTTTTTATTCCACCAAGATAAAGGTGCAGATTTTTCTTCACTCTGGCCTCACTGGGTCTCTTGAAAACCTTGTCACGACATGTGTTGTTGACACAGTGCTTCATGTTCTCCACTTAAAGAGTTTTTGTCCCTAATCAGCGATGCACATAAATACGTATGTGTCCAGTGTTGTCCTAAAGGCTAAGAAACACTTTCTATAATCCTCTATCTAATTTTAAAGTATCTTTTAATTCCGAGTAAATGTTTTGTAAAAGGAGCCCCATTGCATATGTATGACCGTGTGCGTGGTGTTCGTACGGCACGTGTAAATCACTCACGTGGCCCAGAACTAACACCGAGCTGTAGTCTACTTAGCTTAAGACTTAACAGTTTGGCCTCTTTAGAATTTGGAGCTATGACCTAAGTCTCTGAAAAAATAGGAGGGCGGGGAGCTTTTTTTAGAAAGTTTGAACTTGATGATTTATTTTCTTTTCGATAAATGTTTCTATATTGTTAAAAACAAGACTGTAGCCCAAAACGGGGCCCCTAAATGCCAAGGCCCACGTCACCAAACGCTGACTTAGACTTAATTACAGCGTGGGCTCTCCCGGAAATGGAATCTTAAACCAGTCAATCGACAATCTGATCAGCACTAATTAGGTCATCTGTCTGATAAACCCTTGCCACCCCCTAAAGGAAAGTGACCTTTGCCATAACCACCCTGCTTTTCTGCCAGTGTATCTTCCTGTTCCCACCCTCTTCTGCCTAAAAAAGTCTCAGCTTGACCAGCTACTGGGAGCTCGTTTCTATTTGCTAGATTGGCTGCTGCCCATTCGTGAATTGTTCAATAAATTCAGCAAGATGTTTAAAATTTATTCATTTGAATTTTTTTTTTCACACTATGAAGCAAGAGACTTTCAGGATCATTCTGGGGATCTGCAACCTTACAACTTCCCGAGCCCTGACTAGGTGACCTCAGATGGCTTCTTGGGCTGCTCCGAGGAAAGCTACGGTAGGAAAGGTGGAAATAAGTCCATTCTGTTGAGTATATCACAACATTTCTTGCTTTCTTTGGAGATAATTACCAGCTTATTAGCATGGACTTAGAGACGTCATACAATCAGCAATACAATCGTTTTTCAATTGGCTCCTGTCGACTGAAAAAAAAAAAAAAAGCACAACATGAGGGTTATGAGTTAAGTTTTATTTGGGGCAAAATGAGAACTATAGCCCTGGAGACAGCGTCTCAGATAGCTGAGGACCTGCTCCAAGGAGATGGGGGAAGGTCAGTGCTATATAGGATCTTAGTGAAGGGCGGACGTGCAGTCAGGCACACACGTGGAGCAGATGCCACCGTTTGTGATTTTAGTGCTCTTCTAGATACGAGGAGATGCAAGAATTGGAGCTCATAAAATCTTCTCTTGAAAATATCAAACTATCTGAAGGCTGGTTCTGCCGGTCTTTCCCAGAGCACAGATGCCTCGCTCCTGATCTCCACCCCGAGCTCCTTTCAGGGGACGTTGAAGGTCAGCGGCTGCGCTGGCTACCGACCTCATCCTTGTAGAGCCAGGTGGCGAGCGACAAGTTTAGTTGGCACTTCTCTTGAATGAAGTTATGTGTGTTAATTAGGCACCAGTAAAAGAGGTCCATGAGAGTAAAGGCAGCTGCCTTTTTTCCTCCGAAAATTCTCTCCTGCCCTTTACTCTCTTGAGTGTAAACTCTCTTAGCGCTGCTGTTTATTCGTGTAGATGTCAACACAGACGTATGTACAGCAGTGTCTTTCCTTGCTTTAACCCTGGGGATAGAAGAGTACTTAAAAGGAGTGCATGTCCTTTGATTTTATGCCTCTGTGTCTGCTTTTTGGTTTATATTTTCCTTGTCTGCATAGGGCACCTTTCAGTGTCCTTTTTAGAACATTGTTAATTATAAAAGGTCCGACATGGTAGTTTCTGTAGTTAACATTTTTCCCGCTTTGTTTTTCATTTTTGTCCCTGTGGGAAAGGCTTGTTTCTTCTGTTGTCAACAGATTTTATCATTTTTAATCGTAGGATCAAGAATGGTAGAAAGTATAAGTTTTAGTTTTCTATCAGAATCTATGTTGACTAGGAAGTAGCAACAATAAATACTACAAATACTCAGAACATCAGTAGGCTTGGAAATGAAAACACGAGCACAGCTGATGCAAGTGGGCGGTCCTGCCCCCAGCCTGGGATTTTTAACTGGGTCTGGGCTTTTGAGCACAGGAGGGCATAGGACGAAGTAACATCTTTGAGAAAGAAATGTTCATCCTTCCTACAAATCAATGTCAGATTTAATGTTCCCTGAGCTGAAGAGGTCACTCTTATTAATGTAGTGAACTTATATGCAAATAAAAGTTTCATATATGCATGTTATAAATACATGATAATAACACCAAGGCTGAGAGGTGGGTGTTTTTTTTCCCTTGAAAACCTATTATAAATGTTTGTAATGGGAGTAAATGTTACTGTTTTTTTTGGGGGGGTGGTTATTTATTGATTGATTGATTGATTTTTGGCTGTGTTGGGTCTTTGCCACGTGTGGGCTTTCTCTAGTTGCAGCAAGCGGGGGCTACTCTTCGTTGCAGGGCGCGGGCTTCTCATTGTGGTGGCTTCTCTTGTTGCGGAGCACGGGCTCTAGGCGCACGGGCTTCAGTAGCTGTGGCACGTGGGCTCAGTAGCTGTGGCTCGCAGGCTCCAGAGCACAGGCTCAGTAGTTGTGGCGCACGGGCTCAGTAGTTGTGGCTCGCGGGCTCCAGAGCACAGGCTCAGTAGTTGTGGCACACAGGCTTAGTTGCTCCGCGGCATGTGGGATCTTCCCGGACCAGGGCTCGAACCCGTGTCCCCTGCATTGGCAGGCGGAGTCTTAACCACTGCGCCACCAGGGAGGTCCCAAATGTTACTGTTTGAAGCAGTGTGTACAAAGGTGTTCTACGGCTATTCAAACTAATCTGACTTTCCATTCTTTAACACGACGCATGTGTGTGATTCATTTGCGATAAATACACGTATGTTGGAGACCGGTGCTCGGGTTCAGCGTTTATTGAGGGCTCACTCAGAGCAGGATCCTGTATTTGGCGGGCAGCATGTCACTTGCGGTCGGTGTCACCCTGACCCCAGCCTGGATGTGATTTCTCCGGAGAGCCCCCCACTCCCCAGCCCCACTCATGCTTTGGTCTAAAATCCTCCCTTGTCCACAACTCTCAGTCCCACTACCCTGTTTACTATAGCATTCGCAATACCAACATTTCCTTGTCCGTTTATTTGATTTTATCCCTACCTCCTAACATTCGGGCGCTCTTTCCTGTTCCCCCTGACAGTTATAAAACTAAAACAAGTTGGTGATGAGTTTGATGTCCTTTATCCAAGAGAAAACAATCCACGGATTGGGGAGTACAGAGCCCCACAAGCAGTGAGGGAGGTTTGGGGTCAAGAGTGAGTTCACAGAGCTCAGAAGAGGCAACCTGGAAACAGGGCCTGACTGACTAGGAGGCGGGGGGTTTCCTTACGAGCCTGGCAGGGCCCATTTTCTAGGGTGAGGTGAGCTCACTAAAGCTGAATTGGAGGATTGTGATTGGTGGGTGTTAGGATTCCTTGTCAGGTGTTTCCCAGAAATCAGGCTGGTTGAGATTTAGATCTGTGGCATGGGCAAGCCCCTAGGACGGCCTCCATTATTACATGGGTCTCCCTAAACGAATTAACTTTATCACCCCAGATTCTCAGAATGTGAGTCTGTGAGAGCAGGGGTTGTTTTTAACCTACTGCTGTGTCCTTAGAGCCTAAAACAATAACCTGGACATAGGAGTCACTCAGTAAGTGGTCCATAAGTAACAAATCAGTGAATTAAGATTGGGACCCTCTGAACGTTGGAAGAATATATGCATTCATGTTTTGAAAAGGAGATTCCGAATAGCGCCAATAGAGTCGATACTGGTGACAGAAGACATCTGTATATTTTGTTTGGGTTTAAAGGAAGGAGAAGGAGAAAAGTGATCTAGAAGTGGTGGCCTCGACTCATCCCAAGGGTGGGAGCATCTGTATCTGTGAGCGGGTGGTCCGGCCGTTTCCCCGGGTAGAATTGGGGCGAAGAGGGCTGAAGAATGTGCTCCTGAGAAGCCTGCTGGAGGTGAGATGCCTGGGATTGTCTGAAAGCCAGTAGCAGGGGCTGTGATTCTGGTTTAGAGGTAAGGAAGAACAATGCTCTGTAAAGACCTGGTAGAAACCCCTCAGAGGGCTCAGTTCTTTTTTTTTTTTTTTTTTTTTTGGTTTTTTTTTTAGACTATCACCACTATATTTTTAATCAATTCATATTTATATTTTAATAATTAGCAATGAAAGGACTTACACTTTGGCATTCCGAGTTACAAAGGAATGGAGAAAATAACCCCCCTTAAAATGAAATTGACTAAGGTTAAAGACATTTTGCAACTTTTTCAGGAAGGAGAATATAAATATAAACAATCCTCTTAAATGTTCTTGAAGGTGAGTTTTTCTAGAACAAAATAACATGGGACCATGGAAGGCCCGCTGTTACTCGGGGCAAGTCAAAGGAACAAAGATGGCCTTGTGGTCACATCACCAATTTCTTTTTTTTGAATTTTATTCTATTTATTTTTTTATACAGCAGGTTCTTATTAGTTATCCATTTCATATATATTTGTGTATATATGTCAATCCCAATCTCAGTGGGCTCTGTTCTATTTGCTTACTCTAAGTACAGCTGTTCTTATAGATTTGATCTTCATGTCAGAGTTAAAATATCGCTAGTCTTATAATAGCTATTTAATTTATTAATATCACATAATTTATTTAAAATGTTTAGCCCTCGATATTTTATTTTTGAATGTAATACCGCATCTTCATTTGTTACTTTAATACTGATACCCCAAAATGTGAAAGTTGATTTAATGAAATTTAATCACAGTAGGTTGGGAGTGTGCTAAAATATATGGCAACACTCTTGTTAACTGAAAAGCTGCAGAAACTCAGATGACACTAAAGGCCGTAACCACACATCGCTCGTGCGTTTGAAATCAAACTAGTTTGTAGAGCTGTTGACTTTGGCTACGCTCTCAATTTGGCTGAACTTATGAAGAAAACTCACGAGTCATTATATATTGTTCTTGTTCTCCAAATTAACCCCATTACTCAATCTTCCACGCAAGCAAAGAAGGCAGAAATGACCTGGAGTTACAGATTTCCAAATAACCTTTATAAACAGAAAAGGATTATCTCTGCAAACATGTATGAGTTTCAATGTTCTTCTTGAAATTATTTCTCAGGAAGAGTGATGTTACAGAATTCTCTTAATCTTGATATTCCTGAATAGCACACTTTTGTGCAGGTTAAAATACTCAACCAGCACTTATTTAATTTGCATGTTTCTCTTTTTTAACATAAGTACAAAATCTGAAGTATTTACATTTGACATGAGAAACGGCACTAAAGCTTATAATGGTAAGTGAAGTAGGTTCTCTACGTGCAGTCCTGGAAATGAGAAATGACTTTTAACAAGGAATGGTATCCATAGGCATCTTAAACCTTCGGTTTTAGATGTAATGAAAAGAACAAAAAGGCTAGATTTGAGTCCAAGTCACACCCGTGCCTCGGTGAGTGTGTGGGACACAATTCATCTGATCTCATCTCCCCAGGTGCAAAGGACCACGGGGCGATTCACAAACTGTATTTTTTCTTCCTCTAAATTATTTTTTAAGATAAGAGGATCTCCCTTAATCTATGAATGAAAATAAAATTGTAAGAGATGTTTGCATTTCTAGAGGTTTTTATATTTTATGACAAGCTTCTGTTTTATACCTACAAATAGGTCCCCTAACTCCACTTTGAAGTGGATGGTTGTCCAATCGAGGCTAAGATTTTACCTAAATAATTGCATTTAAGTGTATGCAAAAGTGTGAGTGTTCAGCACTTTAAGTAATTTTCAGCATATGAAGTAATGTTCTAGAGGAGATTCAGCTAATATGGTAGCTCTTAGTTTCACCACCAGAAACACCCTCAGGTGAGGTGTTAATTTACGAGGATTCGGTAATTTTGGTTCCATTTAACTCTTGTGTGGAGTACCCTAATGCACTTCAATGTTTTGTTATATTTTTCCTCAGTGTTTGCCGTCTTCCTAGCAATTTTATTACGTCAAGACTGATGTAACAGAAAAAGCAAACTATTTGAAAGGGTCTGACACTTTCTAAAAGAATATTATGTCTTTATTTTAAAGTGGAGATATAAATATGAAATTCTTTTTTGCATTGATCTAGTACAAGAATCTAGTATTCTTATACAACCATAAGCCAGAATATCTTGAAAGAAAGCCAAAAAGATTAATAAACTCAGAACTCTGAAAAGTTCTTAATGCAGCCCTTCAAAAATTTAATGTATTAAAACATGGGGGAGCGGGGGCAGAGAGACAACGTTTGCTACAGCAGGTATCATTGCCTGGCAGCATTTAACAATACCAAAAATGCTGTTGTTGATTACAATTTAACTCCTTTCACGAGGTGACTCCAATCTTAAAATTAACAGCCCAGGATGTCAGAGGAGAAAGAACTGCATTTCTTCCCACCAATACATATGTATGGAGAGGACCCACATGGGGTCGAGTGAAAAAAAAAAATTTTTCATATGTCATCATCTGGCAATAAATGTCTAAGGCCACAGGCCCTGTTAACCTTTACAAAGATCAAGGTGTTGCTGATAGTAAAACAAAACCTTTTAGTTGCCTTTGAGAAGGTAACATTAGGACATCGTGTGCGAGATGTTAGCTACTTATTCCTCCACCAGACGGCGTGCGGGCCCTGTAAAAGAATCTCATCATTATCTTTCCCTCAGCTGGTTGGGCTGTTGGCTTATTTACTGACGTATAGTTGCCTTAAAATATTATATTAGTTTCAGGTGTACAACGTAGTGATTTGATATTTTGATAAAATAAAGAGAGGATGAAAGTTCGTTGTTAAAAACTAGGAATTACGCCAACATCAATATCATTTAGCACTGCTTTTTTCTGACCTTTTGCAGTATAGATAAGGAATACTTGGCTAAATATAATTAGCATCTTTAGAAATGTAACAAGGTTGAATCGTAAAAATATTGCTAGTGTCAATGTATTGGGCCTTGGGTTTTTCAGTGCAACATTGCCCGTTACACATGGCCCAGATGTCCATCACTGGTGTCTCACCCACTGACTGTTCTCCCTGGAAAGCATTTAAAATGCCCCACTAAGGTCTCATCTCTTGATAAGACATTCTCTGTTTTAATGCACTGCCATAAACTGACTTCTTAACTCTTTTCCTGTGTTGGTTTCTCTTTTTGGTTTTGGGGGGTTTTTTTTGTTTGTTTTTTTTGTGTGTTTTTTTTTTACCCACACCATATCCCCGCCTGTTTTCTGTAGCTAAATTCTGATTACTCCGATTTCAAGTCTTCATTCTTTTTTATCTGCAGTCACCAGCTCTCACCACAGTGAATTCTATTTTGATCTTTGCCTTTCCCTCTTACAAAACTGTACGTGCACGTGCACAGTCCGCAAGGCCACTAGCAGAGACGTGAGTAGCAGAATTGTAAATGAAAATGGAGAGAATTGGCATAGAGGTGGACGTCCTAAATTCCTCATCACGCCTCCACCACCAACTCTGAGTCCCAATTTTCTCATCTCCAGAACCAGGAGATCAGAACACCGTCCTTCAGTTCTTAATTCTGATTCTTTTCCACAAAATTAAGCACTGACCAACATAACATGCCTACAGATGTTACCATGGAAGTAAAGATGGACAAATGATGCCCAAAACGGAAACCAACAAGTAAATCCAGAGAAAATATAACGTGTTGTTTATTCTCTTCCTTTTGGATTGCTTTTCTGGGACTGTCTACTGGTAAGAGAATTTGAGAATTCTTATTAAAAACATTTTAGGGCTTCCCTGGTGGCGCACTGGTTGAGAGTCCGCCTGCCGATGCAGGGGACGCGGGTTCGCGCCCCCGTCCGGGAGGATCCCACATGCCGCGGAGCGGCCGGGCCCGTGAGCCATGGCCGCTGAGCCTGCGCATCCGGAGCCTGTGCTTCGCAATGGCAGAGGCCACAGCAGTGAGAGGCCCGCGTACCGCAAAACAAACAAACAAACAAAAAAACACATTTTAGTCTAATAATATCTGTGGAGTAGCTTGGTAAAGGATAGCATTAAGCAACAGGTTAAAGACAGTGAAAATTTTGCAGGCCAATACAATTTTCCTGGGCCTAATGCTTAATAGCCTTTAAAAAAAATTATGTTAGAATCTAACGGCACAGACCTATTCAACAAAAATTATGGTTCCTTCATAGGACACTATTCAGTCTTTTGAAATATGTCTAGTAAAATAATGATGTGAAAAAATTTACAATAAGTATAAAGCTGTTAGAAAAGATTTGCCACGGGATTACAGTGTAGCTGAGGGGTGGAGGGGGCACTGCTTACCATTTCTAGCCCAAATCTTGGTCTCTCATATTATTCCCGACTAAAAATAGCCAGAGCCCTTTGAAGAAACGGTTGACTCCAGGTTAGGGAGAGGGAAACACAAGGCGAGCCCAGCTTATCTGGGGACTAAAAGTAAAGAAGCTTTCAAAGACCAATGGGGTCATGTCAAAAGGGCACAAAAGCCAGGTTGATGTAGTTCTCACCGGCCTAATTTGACACCATTTGAGCCCAATTATCAAGATCGTAGTTAACTGAAATTCACTGGGTCCATGAAAATCCATAAGTCATTCGTGATTATCAAATGAGTCACTAAAACCAGTTTGTCACCAATGGAGGTAGCCATTAAACCAACCCCTTACTTTGAAAACTTTATGCCTTTATTCTGCCTTTCCAGGAAGACCTTTATTTCTCGAAACCAGTAGCCCTCATTGATAAGGGAAAGCTGACTTAAAGAAGAATACCAGCTAGTAGAGGTAGATGGTGACAAACAGAAATGTAAAATCATCATTTTGCAGTCCCCAGTGAAATCACTGACAAGGATTATCAGTTGGTATTAAAATTATTAGATGAGGGATGGATGGGGAAGTGAATTTTGTACTTGCTTTGCCCAACTAACATCAAAAAAGATCACACTCATGACAAGGACGAGATCTTAACTGTACGACGGAGGAGGAGGGAAGCTAAAATTGTACAATATGAAGAATAACGCCGTCTTCACACTAATTCAGCGACCAAACTTGGCAGCTCTAATGGTGGAACAACCAGGTACTGTGCGTCCCCAAGTGGACTGCCTACGTGTCTACACATCACCAGGGATGTATTCTCAACTAAAGCATTTAAATTGAATCTGTCAAGCCTTCAGGTGTAACTTTCAGTTTACAAGAAAGTACGTAGAAGAATAAGTTAAAAGCTGCCACAGAGAAGTAATCAGACAAACCCAGATGATGACACATTTGACAGGACAGATCAGTGTCATGAAAAAAAAAGACTCTTCTAGATTAAAGGAGAGGTAAGGAATACAACTAGGCTGCTGTAACTGGGACTGGATCCTGATTTGGACAGACCAGACCATCATACTTTGAGGACAACTTGTGAAATGTGCACTACGTATATTGAAAATTGTAATTAATTTTGTGAAATGGGATAACGTTTTTAGCCACGTAGAAGGAAATATTTAATGTGTGCTAAAGTAAAATCTTCCAAAACTGTTCATGCTCGTTAATACAAAAAAAAAAATCAATCGTGCTGAAGTGTTGGCTTAGAGACAGGCCTGGCTTTGACCCCGGCTTCATTTACCAGCTGGTCGAGGCATTTAAACTGTGTGCCTTAGTTACGTCTTATGCTATACCTACCTTTGATAGGTAACGGGAACTATATGAGATATGCACAGTTTAACAACTAACTACTTTTCCCATTAACCTCCTGCTGCTTGACCTGTTTGTCTTCTCGTCTACATTTTTAAAACTCTCTTCTTTGTTCCTCGCTGTTTTAAGCTTTCGTTTGATTTCATTATTTCCACTGATGATTCTTTCGATCTCTCCGTGTACTAGGAGCATTCAGTGTGGAATTATCCCTTGTTATCTCTGTGCTGTCGAGTACTTTGCTTACACAATTATCCACTTCTCTTAGGTCTTTTGTCACTAAAAAATTCAAGAATCTGTGCCACGCTGTCACTTTGTGAATCAGTCTTCAGTTAGCACAGTATCTGTTTTTCTTATTGACGCTTCATAATCCGCCTCCGTGTTTATTTCCTAAAAAATAACACTCCCTCCCTGCCTCCCTCTTTCCTTCCTTCCTTCCTCCCTCCCTCCCTCCCTCCCTTCCTTCCCTCCTACTCTCTCCCGCTTTGCCTCTCCCTCCCTCTCTCTCTCTCATTCCAGATAAAAGGGAGATCACCTTTTCTCCCTGCATGTTCCCACACTTTGCATGTCTCCATGTCTCCTGTATCTCGCTCTTCGGGGGAGTCCGAGCCAAGTTTGCCCCTGACGTGCTCTGCTGACCCCTGAGCTGCTTCCGTGTCCACCCTCCAATTCTCCAATTCCCGCTCTGACCTCTGCCACCCTCACTTGTCAGAAACAGCTGTGCTGAGGTCTTCCTTAACCTCCTCTTTCTAAACTGAATCCAAAATCCTCACTGATTGTTAACACATTCTTCAGCTGCTTGTGATCAGCATCTGATCTCGCCTGTAACCATTTACATTTAACTGGCTTTCTTACTTTTCCAGTAATTTATTGAACTCTCACATTTAATTGCAGCCAACTTGTCCCTTATCTGCACATAATGAATTCTTCCCCACGTTTTCATCATATGTACTTTCCAATTCCTACAATTTCTGTAAAAAGGAATGGAAGCATTCTATTTTCTGGAGCAAATTCACCCAAGAAGACTGACTCTGTTGAAGAACCAATGTTGAAAGATAAAATGAAAATGACAATAGGGCAAAGGTCATTTGTTCCTTTTAAATCTCCTACCTATCTCCTTAGGGATCTGAATATACAGATAATTAAAGAGAGTCACTAATACACAGACGAGAGCTTTTTAGAGCAGAAGTCAGCAGAGGTCCTCCCCACCCACAGGGTAAGTATGCTTCCCAGCAGGGGTCCTTGTCACCTTTGTGTAGCCTGGTGGAATCAACATGGCCCTGGAGCCAGATCTCAGTTTAATCCCTGAGTGGCCCTGGAAAAGTGACTCAGAGCTCTCATGTCTTCATCTATAAAATTAAATGCACGGTTTCATCTTAACATCTCCCAAAGGTGAGAAAATTAAAAGTTGTGTCAAGATATGTATTTGTTAACTACCCGCTTCCCAAAGAGAGAGAGAAATACAGGCAAAAAAGTACTTCTCCCAGTAGTAGCTATGGTTTCCCTTCCTTCTGGGTTCTGGAGGAAATCGGCTCTAACTTCCATTCCATGACCATGAAGTCAGAATCCCTTGCCCCAAGCTCCTTGCTTCCATTTAACTAGCTGGATTTATGAACAGTCACCCCACTGCCCCTCACGTGAGGTTCCTGTCCTGTACTACGTTGACACCGATGTCAAATTAGACAGTGGTTTCCTCACCCACCCAAACCTCCCAAAAAGCAAAGCCCAGCAAAAACAAAACTCCCCACACAAGGCCTGCTTTCTTCGGCAGCTGACGCTAATAAAAGGAGATTGCAGGGAAAGGAGAACGAACTATTACAGCAACACAAACAGCTTCAGTCGAATGCTCAACAATTCTGTCTTCGAAACTCCTTTCCCCATCATCCCTAGGGGTTTTTTCTTTGGCCACCTTGTTCCGTGCTGCACCCCCAGGCTTAGGCCATCAGGCCAGCTACATGCTCCCTGTTTGGAGGTCAGTGCTCCCTGGAATTCTAAATTCTCTCTCTAGTTAGTGGAGCCAGTTACCTCTTTGTCTCTCATCCTAAGCTTAGCCCCTCAGCTGAACCTGTGGAGGTCCTCTGCAGAAAACGGTGGGCAAGGCATTCAGTGGGATTTGACTTCCTTAGAAGTTGTGAAGAGCTTGCTCCCTATCGTTACATAATGGTTTGGGTTCTCATGAAAGTGCGGCTATAGTATCTCAGCCTATTTATTTATTTTTTAATGCCATTTACCTAGAGTTCATAGAGCTAAGAATAGAGAGCTACCTCAGCGTAAACGTAAGAAGTAGAGCGCACAAATGGTCAAGGCTACGTGCAAGTGCAGTTTGGGTTCGGTGTTCTCAAAGAGCTGTAGTGCTTTAAAAAAAGGCCTTAGTAAATACTGTTCAAGGTCTCCTGTTATCAGTAAATGGCCTTGATCTTGGCTATTGGGTTCAGAGTTGAGCAGTCTCCATCTATAACCTCCCGACTCCTGTTGATTTTGGAGGTTTTACAGTTCAGGGCCAACGCTTGCCATCTCTGAGCTTTCTAACCTACACACAAATGCACGCTCTACCTCTACTGTGATTTCTCTGTCCTTCATAGATATAGTTATGAGTTTACCTCTTTGTGTCAACCTATTATTTATAAGCTTTGAAAAGTGTGCCATGTCAAGGTGAACCAAAACAAAGAGAAGAAAATAATCCTAAATTAATGAACACATCTCAATAGAACCAACTTTGCATCCTCCTGCTTTATTTGAGATAGGTATTTTTAAACACTTGTCGCACCTAGTGTGTGGCCCATATAAGATGAACCCGATGTGAACCGGAGGCTGGCGCATGGAGAAAGTTCTTTCTTTCTTTGCGCTTCGGTTAAGCAGCCCACAAAAACAGCATCTCCCCTGATTTCATTCAGCTGCTTGAACCAGCTTTCCAATTAAGTTTTCATAGATTAACATCATGGCAATGGACTCACCGGATTACGTGTTTGAATTTGTGTATTTCTCAAATGCCTGTGTCTCCTACGTGTTTCCACGGGAGCTGGGTGGTGTACAGAGGCAGCATGGCTCAGAGGAGAGAAAGTGACTATAACCTGAACCCTAGCCTTTACTCCCCACTCACCATCAGTGAGACCTTAGACGAATCACTTCCCTCCTGAAAAATGTTATACAACATAATAAATTTACGTTGCATCTACCATCTTTTGATTTAAGACTTCCTTGCTTTGCTCATTACTACCTGTAAAGTAGGGATTATACCTTTTATAAGGTATAATTTGTTGTTAGAACAAACAAATGTTTGTTCTAACATTTGTTTATGTCATAAGGGCTCTGTGCTTTTTAAATAATCTGGAATTTGATGAAAAATAAAGTCACTCTCTTGGTAGCTGTTATGATCTTATTGTCATCCCCCAAAGTCCTCTCAACATATGATCATAATAATCACAAGATGACTCAGAAGCCTGCGTATTTCTCCCAAAACAGGAAATCAGTGTTGATCAGTTCTTGGAAGATTCTTTCAACTTTCAAATGCTTTCAAGATTTCTTGAGGATTGTGGCCATAATGGAAAGAGATAAAATATAGATGTAACGTATTAGTCATTTATGCCCTTAGTTAAGTATTATTTGAACTTTCTTTGGATGAATTAACTTACATTTAGCTTAGGTTAACTCCATCCATGCTTTTCTCCCCATTTTGCTAGCTTTGTCAGAAAAGTCTGAATGTCTTTTTTCCCTGTTTTAGTTTTGAACTCTAGACACAATTCTCCAGAAGTCGGTTTGGTTTATGCATATCCAAGCTCACAGATGGACTTAACCGGTTGTACGCAGAAAGCAGGATTTCTATGAGAGCAAAACTTCTTCTAACCCAGCATTTTTTAATGAGCATCGCTTCTAATCGGACAAATCCCAGAGCCCACCCCGAGCAAACGGAGGGAAAATCAACCCTACTTCGCAAAGACTGGAATATCGCTTTTAGTCTGCCATATTTCATTTTCCAGAAACATCCATCTCAAACATTTTTACCTAAAGTGTCATTTCAAAAGGCCAAGATGGATTCTAAGAGTGACAGAGGCAATATTTGGCCTAAGATACAGAGAACTTTTTCTTTGTTTGTTTTGGAAATAAGTACACCCACATGTAATGTAATATGTAACGATATAGCACAATTCCAATGACCTATTTGGGGGATTTATTGATATTCTCCTTGTTATATGGCTTCAGAAAATACCCACTCCAGGCTAAGTTATTTCAATAGAATTTGTGGCTGGTTGGATAGGGAGAAGATATCATTCTTCCAAAAGCAGTTAATATTCATATTCGTATTCAAAAGTAATACTGAACCCTAAAAATGATGTCTCAGTGTCTGGCAGTCGTGCTTTATCTACCTTAATAAACAAGTAACACTTGTTCTTATTTTCAATCCAGTATCTCTCAATTAACATCTGAGGACCAGCTAATAGAAGCTAATCAGCTGCCAGTGAGAACCCAAGGCTTTGCAGATAAAATCAGCTACAAAACAACAACCTGAGCAAAACCGCTCCACCTTTTCAGACTATAGGTTACGCCACTTGCTTTGTCAGCTTTGGAATCAAGCCACTGACTGAGGTCACGATATCACATGAACAGACCCAGTGGATGGGAGCTTCCCAGCAGGTGTGCGTGAACAGGTGACAGGAGGGCAGAGAGGGCCAGTGCCTGGTGAGTTGGTTGGGTCCTGGGACCCTTGGAATCCCTAGACCAATGACCCCCAGCTTCAAGCAGGCCCTCCAGTTACCCCCGTGTGCCAAAATAGAACGATTTTCCATGTGTCCGTGATGGGAGAAAAATAATGGATAATAAATACAAATTTTTAGGTATTTGCGGTGAAAGGTCATCTAGTCTAACATCTAGACTAATTTATCTAACAACAGCAAGGTTTCACAGCATTGATTTTACCAGCTGATTTTTTTCTTGTGGTGGTAAATACACGTAAAATCTACCATCCTAACCATTTTGAAGTGCACAGTTCAGTAGTGTTAAGGACATTCCCACTGCTGTGCAGCCGATCTCCAGAACTCTTCTCATGTGACAAAACTGAAGTTCTGTACCCCTTAAACAACAGCAATCTCCCAATCCCCCTGCTCCAAGTCCCTGGCAACCACCGTTCTCCTTTCCACCTCTACAAATTAGACTAAGTACCTCATGTAAGTGGAATCATACAGCATTTGCCTTTTCGTGACTGGTTTATTCACTTAGCCTGATGTCCTCAAGGTGCATGTGTATTGTAGCAGGTGTCAGAGTTTCCTTTTCAAGACTGAATAAGATCCCACTGGGTGCAGCTACCACATTCTGTTTAACCCATTGATGGTTCTGGATGTTTTTGTCATCGACACAAACTTACTTGACCTTCTGGAACAAAATCAGGGTATCTAGAAGGCATTCATTATGATCCACTCTCATTTACTATCCCTACTAATTAAATGCACCTGCTCATAAATCAGCCACAACATTTGATCTATTTGCCTTGAATGTCATGTAAGCAAAATGGGGCAAAAATGATTAGAACTCTAGTCTGGGCCAAAGCACTTGTGTGTGACATTGAATGGAATACCTTTGATGCTTGGATTCATCACACGACTGCATGAGTGAGGGCTCTTGGTTGCCAGGACTCAGCCGGAATCTAAAGAGAATCAAAGGGTAGGAAGGTCTAAAGCTGCTGCTCTTCGGGTTCTGAGAATTTTGTCTTCCAGGACTTTTCAAGGTGAGATGTTGGCTTTTCCGTCCAGTCCAGCACTGCCTTTCATCTGAGGCCCTTCCCATGAGAGGCGGAGTCTGTGCTCTGCCATTCTTGGTGTTGAACCATCTTATTTTTCCTTCAGTACCATCTCTCTGTGGATAATGCACTTAAATATATTGCCTACTATGTAAACTAGTACAGAAAGTTCCCATTTTTATCCCCAGAACACTCTGAAACCAAGGGCATTAAGCAAAGCCTTGTAATAATAACTAAAACTTCTGTAAGGCTTCCTTAGTGCTATGCAGTGTTTTAGACACTCATTTGCTCCTCATAGCAGCTCTATAAGGTTGACACTGTATTATCACCTTTTTAAAGATAAGGAAGTTGAGGCACAGAGAGATCAAGGTTATAAGGCAAGTAAGTAGAAGAGCGGAGAAGTGAATGTGGCATCCTGGTTCCAGAATCCAGGCTCCTGGCAGCTGTGGTAGGCAGCCTCTAAGATGGGCCCAATGAGCCCTGCCTTCTGGTATTCATGTCCTTGTGTGTGGGCTGAAATTTTTTTTTAATTCAGATATGGGTGATGTACAACATTATATAAGTTACATGTGTACAACATAGTGATTCCCAATTTTTAAAGGTTATACCTGACTTACAGTTACTCTAAAATATTGGCTATATTCCCTGTGCTGTAAAACACATCCTTGTAGTGTATTTATTTTATGCATAATAGTTTGTATCTCTTAATTCTCTACCCCTATCTTGCCCCTCCCCCTTTCCCTCTCCCCACTGGTAGCCACTAGCTTGTTCTCTGTATCTGTGGGTCTGTTTCCTTTTTGTTATATTCACTAGTTTGTTGTATTTTTTAGATTCCACATATAAGTGATTTCATAGAGCTCTATCTGACATTTCACTTAGCGTAATACCCTCCAAGTCTATCTATGTTGCTGCAAATGGCAAAGTTTTCATTCTTTTTTATGGCTGAGTAGTATTCCATTTTGTGTGTGTGTGTGTGTGTGTGTGTGTGTGTGTGTGTGTGTATGCTACATCTCCTTTATCCATTCATCTGTTGACAGACACTTAGGTTGCTTCCATACCTTGGCAATTGGAAATAATGCTGCTATGAACATTGGGGTGCATGTATCATTTTGAATTAGTGTTTTGGGGGGTTTTATGGATATATACCCAGGAGTGGAATTGCTGGGTCATATGGTAGTTTTATTTTTACTTTTTTGAGAAACCTCCACAGTGTTTTCCACAGTGGCTGCATCAATTTACATTCCCACCAACAGTGCAAGAGGGTTCCCTTTTCTCCACACCCTCTCCAGCATTTGTTATCTGTGGTCTTTCTGATAATGGCCATTATGACAGGTGTGAGATGATATCTCACTGTGGTTTTAATTTGCATATCTCTGATGATTAACGATGTTGAGCATCTTTTTATGTGCCTGTTGGCCATCTGTATGTCTTCTTTGGAAAAATGCCTATTGAAGTCTTCTGCCCATCTTTTAATTGGGTTGTTTGGTTTTTGATGTTGAGTTGTATGGGCTGTTTATATATTTTGGATATTAACCCCTTATCAGTCATATCATTAGTAAATGTTTTCTCCCATTCAGTAGGTTGTCTTTTCGCTTTGTTGATGGTTTCCTTTGCTATGCAAGAGCTTTAAGTCTAATTAGGTCTCATTTGTTTATTTTTGCTTTTATTTCCTTTGCTTTAGGAGACAGATCCAAAAATTATTGCTACAATTTACGTCAAAGAGTGTTCTGCCTATGTTTTCTTCTAGGAGTTTTATTGTTTCTGGTCTTACCTTTAGTTATTTAACCCATTTTGAGTTTACTTTTGTATATGGTATGAGAAAATGTTCTAATTTCATTGTTTTACATGTAGCTTTCCAGTTTTGCCAGCACCACTTATTGAAGAGACTCTTTTCCATTTTATATTCTTGCCTCCTTTGTCATAGATTCTCCCTTCCTCCCTTCCTCCCTTCCTCTCTTCCTCCCTCCCTCCCTCCTTCCCTCCCTCCCTCCCTCCCTTCCTCCCTTCCTCCCTTCCTTTTTCTTCATCTGTGTGTGAGTGTGTCTATGTGTGCCCACATATGGAAAACCCACTCGCAATCTCCTCATCTGGCACAAATACACACTCTGACCAGAAACTTTTTTCTTAGGTTCCCACAAAATTATAAAATTATTTTCATCCAGGTTCAGTATTTTTTTCCAATATTTTTCAGTTTAGCTTAGAAATACTGAGGAGCTACACCCAACTTGTATATTTTATGAATAAATTTGAGCATAAGAACCTCTTTAACAAATTGGTCAATAAAAATAGAGGCCAAGCATGTATTGGATCTGTGAGTCAGCACCCTTTCTTCCTCGAGCCTTTGCCCTATCATGAGAGGGTTCCTTAGACTCCTCCCTTGAGGAGCCATCACAGTTTGGGACATTCAGGAAGGTCCAGATCATTTACTAATTTGTGGGTTTTGACATCTGATGTCTGTGCACAGAATTGAGACACTCACCTCGCGAGCAGACACCTGATCATCATCCCAGCGTCAGCATCTTAACCCAATTCTTTGTGGCAGGCATATTTTATGGAGGAGTTATATGTTACAGTGGTATTTGTAAATCTAGGTGGTCTTAAAAATACATCTCTAAGTGCTGAGAGGCCGCTTAATCTGTTTGTTTTTATTTTGTTTCTTCTCAGAGCTCCTTGGCTTGCATCATTTTTAGTTTGCCATCTGGTTTCGAGTTACTTCATGATTTCATGATTTAAAAATACTTTTTCCCTGCCCTTATTTTATATAAATGCAAAGTATTACTTAACTGTGTGTGTGTGTGTGTGTGTGTGTACACGCGCATTTCAACCAGGCCATATTTGGGCAAGAGTTCAGTTTTCTATGCTTACCAATCAGCCTTGCCACTGCCCTTAAACGACTTTAGATTCAAAGGCTACCTGACTTACCAAAGATACAGCGATGCTTACGTCATTTCACCAGAGGTAACCAACGTGAATACTTTGCAAACAGCTATTGACCGTAGGTCCCCTGCCAAAGTTTCAAACGCCATGAGACAGCATTGGAAGAGACCCAATGAGAGTTTTTAGTTTGGAGCACTGAGCCCCAAGGTTGTTTTGCAGGATTTATAATGGCACACAAGGGTTGATAAGGGCAAAAGAACTTTGATGAATAAAGCAAACAGCTTCCCAGAAACCAACCCCTTAGTGTTTTGTAAGTGAGCAGTCAGATAGAAGAGGCAACCATATTGTCCCTGAAACAGGGCCAGTGCCAAAGAGCGTTGTCTCCAGGCCTGACAGCATGATTTGGGGAAGATATCTTCACCCTTCTGGGACAGTGGCCACCCATCTGCCACTTCATCCTCTAACACAGGCTGGAGTCTGTTCCTTCTGCAAGTAGAGGTGACACTTTAAATACCTCCACCCCCCCCAAAAAAAAAGTACCATGTTATTTTAAATCCACCCTTAGGTGTGTGTGGTGTTCGAATTAGATCCATCAGGGCTTCTGACATGATTGGACTAGACTCCGAACTCCTTGCGGGCAGGAACTGAGTCTTTTCATCTCTGTAAATCACCATTCCTGATGCCGTGGGGGGCGCAGCCGGAGCCCAGCAGCCCTTAACTCTTTCATGCATATGAAAGGTGGATACTATGAGATGAGGAAGGGGCCACCAAGGATACACCTCACTTCCTAATTTTGCTTTGCCTTGTTTTCAAGTGCCGCGCTCGCATAATGTTGGGTTAGTCCAGCAGTTCAAGAGGGGTCATTCTGGTTGCATGAACGCTACAGGCTCTGGGTAGTTACAATATTTGTTATCTGTTAGCACCTAAGGGACCCACCGCCTGCATGTAAATACAAGGTACCAGGGGAGGCTGAGGCTTGGTCTGTGGTCCCTTTAGTCCTGCAATCACGTGCTTACCCAGTGGAAACGGGAGTGGGGAGGGGCCTACGTGTATATAGATGCTTCTGCTCTGTTTCTCAATCTTGGGTTGGAGTGAATGGAGGGGTAAGTTGACCACACAGCAACAAGGATGAGGTTGAGACTGAACCGATGTTCTTACAGGAGAGCTAAACTCCAAGGGCGAGAAAGGGCTGTTAGCAGTGGTTCTCAGCCTCTTCATTGTCATCCCAAGCAGATCAGCTGGGTCTCAGGGCTGTAAGCTTCTTTCCTTAGAAAGCAGTTCAGCCGTTTCTGGAATGTGCCCCGCCTCATACCTGCATCACGAACAGCTCGAACAGCTCGTCAAAGCACTCCTGAGGGAAGTTTTGGTAAATACAACTTTCTTCCCTCAGTTGCACCGCAACCCCCAAGGGTTGGCACCCAGGGCAGAGCTCAGCCAAGCCACCCCTAGTCTGACTTTGATCCTGATGCAGCGGCACACAACACGGGAGAGCAGGCTGAGGTCTAGGAAGCAAAACCTCGGATCCGCTGCTTGAGAAGTTGTCCAGGCTTTTGAAGAGCAAGCTGTGTAGGGGGCTGTGAGGGGTGAGCTAGCACGCGGGACAGGCTGGAATTTCAAATGCAGAATCTTTATGAAAGTAAATATCAAGGAAGATCTGAAGAGAAGTAAACAAGGAAAGAAAAATAAAAATAGTGAGGCAATGTGAGCGTTAGAAAGGCTGGGATGTGACAGCGTTTCAGTGACTTAGCATGACGCCAATTTCTTTCTCATGGATGCAACCTCTAGGTGGCTTTTCTCCATCATGTGCTTATCTCTAACACACCACCTGAGGTCACCATGGCAAGAGGAAAGAGCACCGCGGATTCTGAAGAAGGTTTTTAAAGGCCAGGCTGGGAGTATCCTACAGCACTGTGGCCTTGTCCTGTTAGCCAGAACCCAGACGTGTGGCCCCAACCTAACTGCAAGAGAAGCAGGACTGATAGGAAGAGGATGATGAGATGGAATTGGATGAAGCCATATCATTGTCTCTGCAACCATCTGCCCTTCTAATCACCTCAGAACAATTCCCTTCTTCTCCTCCATAGAACATATTCAGCCCCTCCCTGAAGGACTCCCCCCCGCACGACAGAGCCATCAGTCTGGGGTCTTTGGCAGAGACCCCATCAAGTCAGAGGTGCTTCCTCTTGATCTGGAGACCCATGAACTAAAGAGCCATGCACTTGGCTGAGGGACCGGGGCGGGGAAGGGGCAGGGCAAGTACAAGGAAAATGCTCCCGTTCAGCATGGGGAAGGGTGGTGGGACACAGCGGTCACTGCTCTGGGGACATTGGGAAACTCCCCTGTGAGACGCGGTGAAGACCTTCCAGCACAGGGTGAGGGGGTCCTTGGCTCGTCCTGGGTTGCGCTGTTTAAGAGGGATCCCTCAGCCATGGGTCTCCGCTCACCGTGCCTAAAATGGGCACTGAGAGGGGAGTCCCCCTTGGGGCCTGCACAGCCATCTCAGTCAGAGTCCTGTTCAAGACCTTGAAGATGGGATGAAAGTGCCCTTGATGGAGCCTGTGTGTGATGGCGTTGGCATTTAGCACCCCGAAGGCAACAGTAAAATTCATGGGGATGAGAATCGAGGCCCCTAAGTCACCCCCTAATCCACACACACACAAGGAAGGGTGGTTGAGGCTGACCCAGGAGCCCTGCCCCCCAAAAAAAAAGTCCATCGCAGCCAGGGCTCCGTGGGCCCGCCCGGTCCATCTGGCCATGGGCAGCACTACGGCCTCCCTAACTTTCTTCTTGCTTCTTCTCCTTTCTCTGCTTGTATGAGCTGAACTGCATCCTCCCAAAATTCACACATTGAAGCCCTAACCCCCAGTACCTCAGATTGTGACTGTATTTGGAAATGGAGATTTTAAAGAGGTGATTAGGGTTAAATGAGGTCATGGGGGGGTAACCTAATCCAGTATGACTGGCTCCTTATAGGCACAGGATGTGACCGCACAGAGGAAAGGCCACATGAGGACACAGAGAAGACGGCCATCTGCAGGCCAAGGAGAGGCCTGAGGGGAAACCAGAGCTGCCCACGCCTGGACCTCGGACGTCCAGCCTTCAAGACGTTAAGCCACCCATTCCGTATTATTTTGTTGCGGCAGCTCTAGAAAATGAATACCCTGGTCTGTCCCATTTCTCAAATTCTTCTTTACATCCCGTCAGCCTTCTCCCCTCCCCTCCCCACCATTAGTGACACAGCTAAACGGAAAGAAAAGAAAATGGACAAGCTTTGAGGTAAAATTAGAAATACCCTCCTGCCTCTTGTTTTCCTCAGCTACAAGCTGAGTGAGTATCCATAACTTGGAGACGCCGTGATTCTGCACCACCTCCCGTAAAAGCACCTCCTTCGAAAGCACTGAGTTGACCCCCTCTGAATCGTCGTGGTCCATCTCCCATCCTCTTTTGAGACATCTGTTTTCAAGGTAAATTAATACCATTGCTTACTTGATTTGAAATATTCATCTTTAAACAGTATTTCCCCCTCTTTTCACTTGCATTGAAAAATTATGCAAAAGAGAATGACTCATGTGATGTGATGGATTAAATTAGCTTTTGTGCATTTCTCTGGGAATTTAAGTCCCACTTCTAACATATTTTCTTCAATAAAATATGTTCAGAGTTCCAAACATTCTATTCACAAGTGAATATTTGGAACATACTCCTTATAAACTGGGACTGTCTAAACATAGTTGAATGAAAGCAGCCATAAATCTTGACATTTTTTTTGGCAATAAGCTTTTATCATTATGAGACAAGCAGCTTGACCTAATTATGATAAGAGTAGAAATCTAAGAGGTGGCTGGCATTACAGCTTCACCCTCCCGCCTAGAAAACTGTACAATGTGTGGGCTACCTCACCAGGCTACGAGCAAAGGCCTGATTATAACCCAAAATAGGCCTAGCCCCTCAGCAGGCTGAACACCTCTGAAACTTCACTGAATAAAAAAATAGAGTATTAATACGGCGCATTCAGTAAATTAACGACTGAATCGGAGGACGAAAAGTTCTGTCCGATTCCCACCTGGCCTCTGCTCCACTTCTGTCTCTGATGCTGCTGGCTGGGCCCCCCAGCCCCTCTGAGACCCTCCACTGGATTTTAGTAAAAAGCAAACTGCCTTATCACACAGCGTGGGCCTGAGCACAGGCCAGCTGTGTTCTCATTTCTGTGTGTAACTCTTTCCCAATATTTTAATAGACAGGAGATCAATAGAGAGAAGCAGAAAGGTCTGCTCTCAAAGCAGCAAAACAAAGCATTTGCAACTTGTTGGTGCCTGGGCTCAGAAAAACAGAGACACTGGAGTACACACCACCTCCACACAAATCGTTCCTTCCCTTCGTCACCATCTTCAAACGTGTGTGCTCCTACTACATGTGAGACGCTGGCTAGGAGCTTCTGTGAGCTGTACAGTTCAGCAAAATAGAACTACTCTCCATGTTGGGCTGGCATTCCCTGGAATCACTCCCAAAAAGTGATGAAGCAAAGGTACTTATGGCCAAATTTCTGAGAAACTGACTGCTGACTCTGCTTGATGGTCAGGTTTCCATGGCCAAAGCACTCCCAGGAGCACCTGCCCTCTCTCGTCAGCAACATACCCAGGTCCCTCACTCCCAGGGGCAGCCCTTGATGACAGGCTGTGTTACCTGGAACACTGGATACTCAAGGGGATGCTGTCACCAAGCTCTCTGGACCTCGTCCCTAATCACATTCTCAGTGACGCTCTAAGACAAACTCTGAAGAAAAATAGTTTCCCGTACCTATTTCCCTATATGTATACATATTTTTTAAACTATGGAAACCATTTATTAGAAGACAATGGTAAAGTGATAATTGAGTGTTATGTGAGTTTATTTTCCAGGTTCATGCTTTGAGCTAATGACAGTCATCTTGAATTTGCCCAGTTTGGGGAAAGGAGAGACCAGATCTAGTCATGGCTCTGCCATCACTTAACAATCGATGTCAATGACCTTGGGAGTGTCAGAGCCTGTAGAACTGCTGTTGGTCTGTAAGGCAAAAGGATGAAGTTAAGTTATTGCCATGGTCCTTCCTAATTTTATTACTAATTATGGAGAGAATGAACTAAAGAAGCAGTCAGAAATAATGGTGAGATTGCCAACATGGACATCAATTAGGTCACTTTGGAGCACTGGGCTCTGTGTGAAGCTGGGGCAAGAATTTGACAAGCTGGCTGTACATTCAATGAGATTAGATATCGGAGACCTGCTTAGTACAGAGTAAGGACTTAAGTATGAAATGCATCGGCTGAACTGACCCGCAGAAGTCACTGACTCCACTGTCTCTGGTTTGGATGGCAGGCTCCTTTATAGTAAATGTAAATGGGTTAATTTAGTGGATGCAGTATTTACTGGGCCAGCAGGAGGTTTCAGACCCAAGCCTGCCGCATAACTTGCTGTGCAGCCTTCTTCACAAAATCACTTCTCCTTCACCAGATGTCAATTTCTAACTAAAATGAGAGCTTAAACTGGTGACTTTGAATCATCTACAGTGCTCTATGAAGCATCAGTGCTGCTGTTTTGATGTCACTTTCTAGGTTTGAGTCTCTGACTTGGTATCAACTAAGGTGGATGGAGAAGGGGCTGGTGAGTATGGTGTTGGCATTTCATCCTCTATTAATGAGACTAAAGCCTTAATCCCAACCGCCTCGAAAATGTCTCACACTGATCCTCAGAGGAACAACGTGCGATTCCACAGTTAACAAGTCCAAGATGTTGGTGAGTGGGAAGAAGACCTTCCCGTACAAAGGGGAGCAGAGTTGAACACTGAGATACTGTACTGGATCATGGTTAGAGTCTGTTGCAAGGTGTGTGTGTAGGGCGGCGGCATTCAGCATCCTGGCAACCCTGGACCAATTGAGCATGGCAGCTGCAGTGTCCTCACGCTCTGGCCAGATGATGTTCCAACCCATGGAGATTTTAGGACAGAAATGACTTCGTTGTTCACATGACCTATCTTCAATGACCTGAGACAAGACAGTCTGCCACTGGGATTTGGGCAGCGTGGAGAACACCAGCTCGAGTGGGGACCAAACAGCCTTGTATTAGAAGAAGATGCCATCTAGGATTTTCAAGATGCCGTAGGACTTTCAAATCCCAATATTCTGCTACTCTGACACTTGCCAGCCCTGTCACCCTGGGTCAGAACTTACCCTGCCTGGAGTTCCCTTTCTCCCCTGTAATATAGGAGCAAGAGTACCAGGCACCTCACAGGACTCTTATGAGGATCAAATAACACTTCATGTGTGAACTGTGTGAGGCTGGACCTGGAACACAGTAACCCTGAATAAATTTAGCCATTAATATCTCTTTTAGGCTTATTTGATCTTTTTATTTATTTATTTTTAACATCTTTTTTGGAGTATAATTGCTTTCCAATGGTGTGTTAGTTCCTGCTTTATAACAAAGTGAATCAGCTATACATATACATATATCCCCATATCTCCTCCCTCTTGCATCTCCCTCCCACCCTCCCTATCTCAACCCTCTAGGTGGTCACAAAGTACCAAGCTGATCTCCCTGTGCTATGTGGCTGCTTACCACTAGCTATCTATTTTATGTTTGGTAGTGTATATATGTCCATGCCACTCTCTCACTTTGTCCCAATTTACCCTTCCCCCTACCCGTGTCCTCAAGTCCATTCTCTATGTCTGTGTCTTTATTCCTGTCCTGCCCCTTGGTTCTTCAGAACCTTTTTTTTTTTTTTTAGATTCCATATATATGTGTTAGCATATGGTATATATTTTTCACTTTCTGACTTGCTTCAATCTGTATGACAGACTCTAGGTCCATCTACCACACTACAAATAAGTCAATTTCGTTTCTTTTTATGGCTGAGTAATATTCCATTGTTGTGCCACATCTTCTTTATCCATTCATCTGTTGATGGACATTTACATTGCTTCCATGTTCTGGCTATTGTAAATAGAGCTGCAATGAACATTGTGGTACGTGACTCTTTTTGAATTATGATTTTCTCAGGGTATATGCCCAATAGTGGGATTGCTGGGTCATATAGTTCTATTTTTTGTTTTTTAAGGAACCTCCATACTGTTCTCCATAGTGGTTGTATCAGTTTACCTTCCTACCAACAGTGCAAGAGGGTTCCCTTTTCTCCACACTCTCTCCAGCATTTATTGTTTGTAGAATTTTTCATGATGGCCATTCTGACTGGTGTGAGGTGGTACCTCATTGTAGTTTTGATTTGCATTTCTCTAATGATTAGTGACGTTGAGCATCCTTTCATGTGTTTGTTGGCAATCTGTATATCTTCTCTGGAGAAATGTCTATTTAGGTCTTCTGCCCATTCTTGGATTGGGTTTTTTGTTGTTGTTGTTATTTTTTTGACATTGAGCTGCATGAGCTGCTTGCAAATTTTGGAGATTAATCCTTTGTCAGTTGCTTCATTTGCAAATATTTTCTCCCATTCTGAGGGTTGTCTTTTCATCTTGGTTATGGTTTTCTTGGCTATGCAAAAGTTTTTAGGATTCATTAGGTCTCATTGGTTTATTTTTGTTTTTATTTCCATTTCTCTAGGAGGTAGGTCAAAAAGGATCTTTCTGTGATTTATGTCATAGAGTGTTCTGCCTATGTTTTCCTCTAAGAGTTTTATAGTGTCTGGCCTTATATTTAGGTCTTTAATCCATTTTTAATTTATTTTTGTGTATGGTGTTAGGGAATATTATAATTTCATTCTTTTACATACATTTGTTTCTAGGTAGTTTTTGATTTCCTCTTTGATTTCTTCAGTGATCTCTTGGTTATTCAGTAGTGAATTGTTTACCCTCCATGTGTTTGTATTTTTTGCAGATTTTTTCCTGTAAATGATATCTAGTCTCATAGCATTGTGGTCAGAAAAGTTACTTGATATGATTTCAGTTTTCTTAAATTTACCAAGGCTTGAT
>NW_020173037.1:5908291-6008957 GCF_003031525.2 Neophocaena asiaeorientalis asiaeorientalis
GTTTTTATCCTTCAATTTGTTAATATGGTTTATCACATTGATTGATTTGTGTATATTGATGAATCCTTGCATTCCTGGGATAAACACCACTTGACCATGGTGTCTGATTTTTCTAATGTGCTCTTGGATTGTGTTTTCTAGTATTTTGTTGAAGATTTTTGCATCTGTGTTCATCAGTGATATTGGCCTGTAGTTTTCTCTCTTTGTGACATCTTTGTCTGGTTTTGCTATCAGAATGATAGTGGCCTCATAGAATGAGTTTGGGAGTGTTCCTCCCTCTGCTATATTTTGGAAGAGTTTGAGAAGGATAGTGTTAGCTCTTGTCTAAATGTTTGATAGAATTTGCCTGTGAAGCCATCTGGTCCTGGGCTTTTGTTTTTTGGAAGATGTTTAATAGGATTGACCCCTTGATCATTATGTAGTGTCCTTCTTTGTCTTTTGTAATAGTCTTTATTTAAAGTCTATTTGGTTTGATATGAGAATTGCTACTCCAGCTTTCTTTGATTTCCTTTTACATGGAATATCTTTTTCCATCCCCTCACTTTCAGTCTGGATGTGTCCCTAAGTCTGAAGTGGGTCTCTTGCAGACAGCATATATATGGGTCTTGTTTTCGTGTACATTCAGTCAGTCTATGTCTTTTGGTTGGAGCTTTTAATCCATTTACATGTAAGGTAATTATCTATATGTATGTTCCTAATACCATTTTTGTAATTGTTTGGGGTTTGTTATTGTAGGTCTTCTCCATCTCTTGTGCTTCCTGCCTAGAGAAGTTCCTTTAGCATTTGTTGTAAAGCTGGTTTGGTGGTGCTGAATTCTCTTAGCTTTTGCTTGTCTGTAAAGGTTTTAATTTCTCCACTGAATCTGAATGAGATCCTTGCTGGGTAGAGTAATCTTTGTTGTAGATTTTTCCCTTTCATCACTTTAAATATGTCCTGCCGCTCTCTTCTGGCTTGCAGCGTTTCTGCTGAAAGATCAGCTGTTAACTTTATGGGATTTCCCTTGTATGTTATTTGTTGCTTTTCCCTTGCTGCTTTTAATATTTTTTCTTCGTATTTAATTTTTGATAGTTTGAGTAATATGTCTCTTAGCACGTTTCTCCTTAGATTTATCCTGTATGGAACTCTATGTACTTCCTGGATTTTATTGACTATTTCCTTTCCCATATTAGGGAAGTTTTCAACTATAATCTCTTCAAATATTTTCCCAGTCCCTTTCTTTTTCTCTTCTTCTTCTGGGACCCCTATAATTTGAATGTTGGTACATTTAATGTTGTCCCAGAGGTCTCTGAGACTGTCCTCAATTCTTTTCATTCTTTTTCTTTATTCTGCTCTGTGGTAGTTATTTCCACTATTTTATCTTCCAGGTCACTTATCTGTTCTTCTGCCTCAGTTATTCTGCTATTGATTCCTTCTAGAGAATTTTAAATTTCATTTATTGTGTTGTTCATCATTGTTTGTTTCCTCTTTAGTTCTTCTAGGTCCTTGTTAAACGTTTCTTGTATTTTCTCCATTCTTTTTCCAAGATTTTCGATCATCTTTACTATCATACCCTGAATTCTTTTTCAGATAGACTGCCTATGTCCTCTTCATTTGTTTGGTCTGGTGGCATTTTACGTTGCTCCTTCATCTGCTGTGTGTTTCTCTGTCTTCTCATTTTTCTACACTTACTGTGTTTGGGGTCTCCTTTTTGCAGGCTGCAGGTTCGTAGTTCCCGTTGTTTTTGGTGTCTGCCCCCAGTGGCTAAGGTTGGTTCAGTGGGTTGTGTAGGCTTCCTGGTGGAGGGGACTGGTGCCTGTGTTTTGGTGGATGAGGCTGGATCTTGTCTTTCTGGTGGTCAGCACCATGTCTGGTGGTGTGTCTTTGGGTGTCTGTGACCTTATTATGATTTTAGGCAGCCTCTCTGCTGATGGGTGGTGTTGTGTTCCTGTCTTGCTAGTTGTTTGGCATGGGGTGTCCAGCACTTCAACCTGCTGCTTATTGAGTGGAGTTGGGTCTTAGCGTTGAGATGGAGATCTCTGGGAGAGCTACTACCATTTGATATTACATGGAGCTGGGAGGTCTCTGGTGGACCAATGTCCTGATCTCAGCTCTCCCACCTCAGAGGCACAGGCCTGACACCCGGCTGAAGCACCAAGACGCTGTCAGCCACACAGCTCAGAAGAAAAGGGAGAAAAAAAGCAGAAAGAAAAAATAAAATAAATTTAAAATAAAAATTATTTAAAAATTAAAAAGTAAAAAGAAAAAGGTTCTGAAGAACCTAGGGGCAAGATAGGAATAAAGATACTGATGTAGAGAATGGACTTGAGAACATGGGTAGGGAGAAGGGTAAGCTGGGACGAAGTGAGAGAGTGGCATGGAAATATATACACTATCAAATGTAAAATAGATAGCTAGTGGGAAGCAGCTGTATAGCACAGGGAGATCAGCTCGGTGCTTTGTGACCACCTAGAGGGGTGGGCTAGGGAGGGTGGGAGGGAGACACAAGAGGGAGGGGATATGGGGATATATGTATATGTATAGCTGATTCACTTTGTTATAAAGCAGAAACTAACACAACATTGTAAAGCAATTATACTCCAATAAAGATGTTAAAAAAAGAAAGAAGAAAGCAATTATACTCCAATAAAGATGTTAAAAAAAGAAAGAAGAAAGCAGCCAAACCAAAAAATAAATCCACCAATGATAACAAGCATTTAAAAACTATACTAAAAAAAAAAAAAAAGGACAGACAGAACCATAGGACAAATGGTAAAAGCAAAGCTACACAGAAGAAATCACACACAGAAGCATACACATACACACTCACAAATAGAGAAAAAGGAAAAAATATATATCTATGTATTTTTTAAAAAAGGAAAAGAGCAACCAAACCAATAAACAAATCTACCAATGATAATAAACTCTAAATACTAAACTAAAATAAACATAAAACCAGAAACAAATTAGATGCAGAAAGCAAACCCCAAGTCTACAGTTGCTCCCAAAGTCCACTGCCTCAGTTTGGGAGGATTCGTTGTCTATTCATGTATTCCACAGATGCAGGTACATCACGGTGATTATGGAGATTTAATCTGCTGCTCCTGAGGCTGCTGGGAGAGATTTCCCTTTCTCTTCTTTGCTCGCACAGCTCCCGGGGCTCAGCTTTGGATTTGGCCCCGCCTCTGCATGTACGTCGGCGTAGGGCGTCTGTTCTTCGCTCAGACAGGACAGGGTTAAAGGAGCCGCTGCTTCGGGGGCTCTGGCTCACTCAGGCCGGGGGGAGGGAGGGGCACTGCGTGCGGGGCGGGCCTGCGGCGGCAGAGGCCGGCGTGACGTTGCACCAGCGTGAGGCGCGCAGTGCGTTCTTCCGGGAGAGTTGTCCCTGGTTCCCGGGACCCTGGCAGTGGCGGGCTGCACAGGCTCCCCGGAAGGGGGGTGTGGAGAGTGACCTGTGCTCGCACACAGGCTTCTTGGTGGCGGCAGCAGCAGCCTTAGCGTCTCATGCCCGTCTCTGGGGTCCGTGCTGATCGCCGTGGCTCGCGCCCGCCTCTGGAACTTATTTAGGTGGTGCTCTGAATCCCCTCTCCTCGCACACCCCGAAACAATTGTCTCTTGCCTCTTCGGCAGCTCCAGATTTTTCCCGGGCTCCCTCCCGTCTAGCCGTGGCGCACTAACCCCCTTCAGGCTGTGTTCACGCCGCCAACCCCAGTCCTCTCCCTGCGCTCCAACCGAAGCCCGAGCCTCAGCTCCCAGCCCCGTCCGCCCCGGCGGGTGAGCAGACAAGCCTCTCGGCCTGGTGAGTGCCGGTCGGCCCTGATCATCTGTGCGGGAATCTCCCCGCTTTGCCCGCCGCACCCCTGTTGCTGTGCTCTCCTCCGCGGCTCCAAAGCTTCCCCCTCTGCCACCCACAGTCTCCGCCTGCGAAGGGGCTTCCTAGTGTGTGGAAACCTTTCCTCCTTCACGGCTCCCTCCCACTGGTGCAGGTGCCGTCCCTATCCTTTTGTCTCTGTTTTTTCTTTTTTCTTTTGCCCTACCCAGGTACGTGGGGAGTTTCTTGCCTTTTGGAGGTCTGAGGTCTTCTGCCAGCATTCAGTAGGTGTTCAGTAGGTGTTCAGTATGAGTTGTTCCACATGTAAAATGTATTTGTGGGGAGGAAGGTGATCTCCATGTCTCACTCCACCATCTGGAAGGTCTCTCCTAGGCTTATTTGACCTTACAACTGGTTACTATAATGTTTTTCTTTAATTTTAGGCCCCTGTTTCAAATAAAGATCTTGGCTAAATGGGATGATTTAGCCTTCAAGAAAGTTCTAAATTAAGGTTGTTTACAAAAAAAATTATATCTGGGTTTTGTTTTGAGGTAGTCCCCTCACATGCTTTCCTTTTTAAAGTGAAAAAAAAATCTCATATACTAGTGCATTTTTTTTAAGTTAATAAAATTGTAGAACAAACTAGCCTGTGGGATTGCTCTACGACTGGAGTTGGCAAACATTTTCTGTAAAGGCCCAGGTAGTAAATATTGTTGGCTTTGCAACCACGTGGTCTTTGTTGCAACTGCTCAGCTCTGCAACTGCATGGTAAGAGCAGCCAGGGACAAGAGCTCAAATAAAGGGGCATATGCTGTGTCTCAAGAAAACTTCACTTATGGACATGGAAATCCAAGCTTCGTGTGATTTCTATATGTCATGAAAGAGTATTCTTCTCTTGATTCTTTTCCAACCAATAATAAATGTAAAAACCACTCTTAGCTTTCAATCTATTCAAAATCAGGACACCTTTGGCCCACAGTGCTATGGACTAGTAACCCCTGCTGTACAAGAATAAAGATGTGGAAAGATGTATGGACACATTCAGCAAGTGACAGGCACTTCCTTTTATTCTGCTTCACAGATGGTGCTTTTTTTTTTTTTTTTTTTACAGATTGAAGGTTTGTGTCAACCCTGCATCGAACAGGTGTATCAGCACCATTTTTCCAACGGCATTTTCTCATTTTGTGTCTCTGTGTCACATTTTGGTAATTCTTGCACTTTTCAAACTTTTTCGTTTTTATTATATTTGCCGTGGTCGATCTGTGATCTTGGATGTTGCTATTGTAATTGTTTTAGAACATCATGACCCTTGCCCGTATAAGACAGCAAAGTTAGTAAATGTCGTGTGTGTTCTGACTGCTCTACCTACAGGCTGTTCTCCTCTCTCCCTGTCCTCGGGCCTCCCTATTCCCTAGACACAACAGTATTGAAATTAGGCCAATTAATAACCCTACAATGGCCTCTAAGTGTTCAAGTAAAAGGAGGAGTCCCACGTCTCTCATTTTAAATCAAAAGCTAGAAATGATGAAGCTCAGTGAGGAAGGCGTGTCCAAGTTGAGATACGCTGACAGCCAGGCCTCTGGCACCAGTTAGCCAAGCTGTAAGTGCAAAGGAAAAGTTCTTGAAGGAAATTTAAAGTGCTACTCCCTCGGACTTCCCTGGTGGCCCAGTGGTTAAGAATCCGCCTGCTAATGCAGGCGACATGGGTTCGAGCCCTGGTCCGGGAAGATCCCACATGCTGCGGAGCATCTAAGCCCGTGCGCCACAACTACGGGACCTGTGCTCTAGAGCCCGCGAGCCACAACTAGCCCATGTGCAGCAATGAAGACCCCACACAGCCAAAAATAAATAAATAAATAAAGTGCTACTCCCGTGAACACAGGAGCAATAAGAGAGTGAAACAGCCTTATTGTTGATATGGAGAAAGTCTCAGGGGTCTGGACAGAAGATCAAACCAGCCACAACTTTTCCTTAAGCCAAAGCCTAATCCAGAGAAAGGCCCTAACTCTCTTCAATACTATGAAGGCTGAGAGAGGTAAGGAAGCTGCAGAAGAAAAGTTTGGAGCCAGCAGAGGTTGGTTCATGAGGTTGAAGGGAAGAAACCGTCTTCATAACATCGAAGTGCAAAGTGAAGCAGCAAGTGCTGATGTAGAAGCTGCAGCGAGTTATCCAGAAGATCTAGCTCAGATATTCATGAAGGTGGCTGCACTAAACAACAGATTTTCAATGTAGAAGAGACAGCCCTATATTGGAAGAAGGTGCCATCTAGGCCTTTCATAGCTAGAGAGGAGAAGTCAATGCCTGGCTTCAAAGCTTCGAAGGACAGGCTGACCCTCTTCTGTTAGGATGATGAGTTCATCTTATGGATGAGCAAAGAAAGTGGTATCTTGGGATGGAATCTACTCCTGGCGAAGATACTGTGAAGGTTATTGAAGTGACAACAAAGAATTTAGAATATATACACTTAGTTGATATAGCAGTGGCAGGATTTGCGAGGACTGACTCCAATTTTCAAAGAAGTTGAAACCATCAGATGATGATTAGCACTTTTTAGCAATAAAGTATTTTTTAATTAAGGTATGTACATTTTTTTTAGATATAATGCTATTACACACTTAATAGACTAAAATATAGTGTAAAAACATAACTTTTATATGCACTGGGAAATCAAAAAATTCATGTGACTTGCTTTATTGGGGAGATCTGGAACCAAACCTGCAATATCTCCAAGAGGTGCCTATATAAAGCATATTAGGAAAGGAAACCACGTTAGAAATTTAGCTTAAAACAAATTTTCTGCAAAAGAATTTTGTTCATCTTGAGCCACAACTAAATAAGTTTAGTTTTCTTTGTATGAAAAATAACCTATGTAGGAGATAATTCCGTGATAATATTATTAATACATTTAATTATTAATAAATTTAATAAATAGCAAGATTAAAAATCTTTAATGAATTTTATGAAGTGTGCAGGAGATTTTTGAGTGAATAATTATTTTGCTTTTTCTAAGAAATGAATAATGAACAAAATTGTTCCATCTTATCAGTAGGTAAATGCTTTAAACATTCGGAATATTTAAAAATTTAAAACATACAAATTCACACTTTTATTTCTGAAAGATGAATCATTTCAATATTATCAAATGTTATAATATGTTCTTAGTATTTGTAGTACAAGGAAAAAGTTAAATATAATTTACATATAAATACATAGAGAACTATCAATAAAAATATTATAGCTGATAACTCCAGCACTTAAAATATTTTAAAAGAAATTATTCTTTTCATAGATGCATATTTAGTAATATCAGAAAAAAACTGCCTTTTATGAAAAAAACTTCCAATTAATATGAAATCTAATGATAGACAAGATCACTGAAACCTGACACAGACATTAGAGTTTCCAGCAAAAATAAATTAAAACCTAAAGAGAATATATTAAAACCATCTTTAATGGTCTCAGGACATCGAGATCGTCAGTTTAAAAACCATGAATACTAGATATAAGGAAAGCTGAAAACATTTTCTTTTTATTAGAAGGCATGATATAATCCTTTAAAATATCCTTTATAATATACATCTACACCCGTAGGGCCCCATATCTGGTCAAAAAGTCATGCAGTTTCACTAAAACGTGAATGTGTACGTTTTGCATAACTGTTGGGTGGCTTTTATAAAAATAAAGCAGTTTCCTTAGGAAAAAAAAGAAATTTTGCCAATTGGAATATCTTCATTCTGGGAAAAAAAAAAAAAAAAAAAGACTTTTTCCTCTGAAAATAATGAAGTTCAGTCCGTGGCTATATGAACATTCACTGACTTACTGAAATGAAAACAAATAATTGTGCTTCTAAGAACTAGTTTTTTTTTCACTTGTAGGGTCTGAAATAGCCTCTGCAAACCATCAACAAGATGTTAAGATTCACAAGCAATCACCGGTGAACAGAACTGGACCTGCTGCATCCGTTCTACCACCACTAAACAAGTCTGTCCAAAGGGACTGGTAAATCATGGTGCTCTGCAGTCTTGTAACAGCATCCGGGGTCCTCTTTTCCAAGCATATGTTCACAGATGTTTGAATTTATATCTAAACTCAATATCATTTAATGGTGGTAAGATGCCCAGGCCTGCACGGGACTGGTCCAAAGGGGGACATTGAACACAGCTCTCCACAAACTCCAGTTCAAAATAGGAAAGCATCAGAATCAAAAATTGTTTAATTTCCTGGACAGCAAATAATCTTCCAGGACATATACTTGCTCCTGACCCAAAGGGCATGTAGTAGTACTTTAACTTGAGTCCATTACTATAGAAGGTGCTCCTTGTCTTTCCATTTTCATCAAGATAGCGATCATATTTAAATGTCTGCAATAAAGATACAAAGAAAACAAATGTATAAGCTAGTTTAAAAGGAATTTATCTTTTTCTTAACCTGGAAGTTCCAAAGAGTAATTTTCTTTTTTAATCCAATCTATGAGTAATTTAGCAAATACCCCACCTCGAATCAGAAAGTAATAAGAAACGGGAACTTAAGGAGAACTGGTGGGAAAGGGAAACCTTTATACCTCCTATCCCGCCTGGGCAACTAGCTCCTCTCTCTGTTAGGCAGAATTAGAAAGAAGGATTCAAATCAGGAGCTTAGAGGAGTCAGTATATTAGCCCCTAATTCCCTGGATTTGGGAGCAGGCACTTTTTAAAGAAGAAGAAAGGCAGCAGCTTTATTATCACAACTGCAGACATAATCTAGTAGAGATTATGTGATGACCAATGCCAGGGATAAAAATTAAAATTTCAAGCTGTCATCCAAATTCTCCAAATTAGATAAATATTTGACATTAATAAAAGAGACAGTCGCTGTGGTTTCAATGATCAAATGAATTCTGCAATGGTAAATTTCTTCTTTATTTCAATCTGGGTAGACATCACCTGGATACTGAAAAAAAAATGGTTTTTTTTCTGGATTTGGAACTTTGATGAACAGTCACTTACCAAAGGGTCTGGGTAGATTTCTGGGTCTAAATGCATTAACTGCGGGTAAAGAGCTATGATGTCATCTTTGCGGATATTATAGGAACTGTCCTGGAGGTGCAAAGTGAAATCCTCTTTAGCAGTCCGGATGTTCAGCGAAGCACTGGAAAGCCTCAGAGACTCCTTGATGATACTGTCTAAAGATTTTAAAAGGAAGAAAGGAGGAGAGGGAAGGGAGAAGGAAGAACAAAGTATTTTTAAAGGCCATGTAATGTAGAGTCTGAAATACTTCTAGCAGCCTATAACACAAACCTAAAGAGACTGTGGGAAGCTGGCCAGATAAAAATTTCTCAAACTTTTTCTGTGCTGTGATCAATGATTCATTCGTGTCTGAATGTATTTTTAATCTGACAGTCTGAGTTAATAATCTTTTGGTAAAGATATGATTTTCTTGGTCATCAATGGGAACTAGACTTTCATAATTTTATGGAAAAATAATCTTATTTCTACAAGACACTAGACATCTAATACAATTGGGAAAAAATCAGTAAATCACTTTCATGTGAATTATTCAAAGTTTGTCACTTTTGAGATTTAACATACTAACACTTTTACATAGAAATAGTTTTCCAGACGTTTAATGCAGCTTCACTTCGGTGTTTACAAGAACCCATTTTTATCATTACACTATCTGATGTTGTGTGAGTATGCCCTGCATTCTGATAAGGACATAGAGGGGTACAAAGCACACGCTGAGGATAGCTGAAATATATGATGAGAAAGTCTCGCCTGACCTTCCAGTCTCTGTCCTTTTAATTGTCATGCTTTAAGTGCTCCTCACATGACTGTGCATAAAATCATAGCATGTTAGTAATTTATTTCACAAGTGAGAAAATAAGAACCCCCAAAGTGAAATGACATGTCCGTGGTTTCTACGGCAGGGCAGAGTCCCACGTGGAGCTTGCGCTCCTTCTCGTCCCTTCCGCTAAGACGCACTGCCCCTGAAAGCATACATTGGTTTAGTTCCTCTAGAGAAACATAACAAAAACAAAGAGAAAACTCTTTCTTACTCTAAAAATATGGTACTTTTGTATTTCTATAAAATCCAGAGAAGCAAACATTTTTTCAATGAAATAACCTTCCACCCCACCACCCAACCCATGCAGCTAATTGTGGTTTCATGATGGTACTTTTTCCCCTTTCATTTCATGAAAATGAGTAGCCCATGAACTATAAGATTGCTGGTAAGAGCAGTAACAAACGAGGCAGAGCAAGGGCAGCACAGAGAGGAGGTTGAAAGTGCAGAGTCAAGAGCTCCACGTTATTGCTGCCATTGGCTCCACCATCCAATCCCAGGCAGTGACTTAACCTCTCAGTGCCCATTTCCTCACTTGTTACATACAAATATTGAGTTGGCCAAAAAAGTTCGGGTTCTTCTGAACAAGTAAGTAAGTATGCAACAAGTAAGTGCGTGATGTGTACTGACAATTCCTGTTAGGAGGATGCAGTAGATGACATGTAACAACACAGCAAACACACCTAGCACGGGCATGTCATCCAGTTGTATCCGGTTCAAATAAATTGGATTGTCTTCAAAGCTAATTTTTTGACCAGCGTTCTCTAGCATTTTATTCACTTCTTCAGTGGCCGCTTTCATTGCCTCCGGGTTCCTATGAAAGGTTAAGAGAAAAGAAAAGATGTACAGAACGGTTTTTTCTCTACCAAAAGGTCTGCAAACAAATAGGTGTTTCCCCTTCTTTGAACCAGGTGGTCAAGATACAAAGAAGGTGGGAAAGGGACATTTCCATTTATTTTTTACTCTATTTTATAGTTGTGTTTTAAGTCCTTGGATGTTAGCAAGAACTGTTGCCTTAAAAGTGTCCCGTGGGCTTCCCTGGTGGCGCAGTGGTTGAGAATCCGCCTGCCAATGCAGGGGGCACATGCACGCAGCAACGAAGACCCAATGCAGCCAAAAATAAATAAATAAAATAAATAAATTTATAAAAAATAAAAGCGTCCTGCTACATAGAAGTAAAACTTTGACCATACTTTTATAAATAAATGTTTCTAATAAGGATTAAATGGTTAAATTAGTCACATGCATGGCAATTGAGAGAAAACTGCATCCAAGATAACAATTCTAAAGTACTGGCTAAAATGCCAAAGGAAATTTAAATTTACTCTTAACATGCATGTGATTCCACGTAGAACAGCTTTTCCATTTACATAATAATTTATTGTTCTAACACTTGACTGCTGAAATGAATGCTACTTCACTTTAGTGCATTGACGTTTACCGGATCCTCAGTGCCTTGGCAATGTAGCCATATAACATGATCACAGTAAACTGAGTCTCAGAAAGGCTTGACTGGTAAATCTTTGCGTGCTTATCGTGAAATGTCTACTCTTACCTATAGGATAAAAAAGTGATGTTGTAACCTCACTGTAAATATGTGAATTTATTCCAGAAAGAGCTTTCTCAAGTAAAAACTTTGGAAGGCATTTAAACTTTGAGAAAGATTAGTAATGGTTTTTTTGTAACTGAAATTGTTTAAATTTTTTTTTATATTAAAGACATAAAATTATCAGCCTTCAATGGAACTTTGGCATTCCCAATCCTATGGAATAATAATTTTGTGTCTATGTGACACAGTTTTGTGTCTATGTGACACTCAACATCCAATTGAACTGGAATAATTCAATAAACCATTTGAATGTCAAATTCCCAAAAGACTGTCACTCTGGGAAGACATCACGTTATGCAAGATATATGTTACAGACAGGGTTTTTTTTAATATACAGTTTTAAAAGGCAAACTCTAGCTAAATTCCATCAATAAATGTATATTATGATTCTTATTTATAGCTATCAGAGTTGGTCGAATAGTATGACAGCAATCACTAACAGTGAAAGAACAGTTAATGCACAGATGAATAAGATATAGGCACTGTTCTTTTCACTGACAATACGTCAGCAATCACATAAGGATATTTTTATGATTATAAAGACCAAATTCATGGACTTTAAGAGGTGTCATGAAGAACAGCTTGGAGTTAAGAGCAAGGGCTCTGGTGCAGACAGCCTACATTGACCCTGTACCAACACGTTCCTTTCCCTGGGAAGGTCTCTGCTTCTACAAGATGTGTTTACCAGTCACAGCTGTTTTTGGAGGGTTGGATGAGCTGATACACGTTAAACTTTTACAAGGGTAAATACCACATTCTTGATTGACAGTATGAGAAGGTACCACGTGTTTTGTTTTGTTTTGTTTTTTAGTTAAAATGGTTGAATTTCTGCTTTCACCTAAAATGAAGAAATGGATAATTTGCTAATTACCTAATCATTTGAAATAAGCTCCAGAAAGTCGCTGGAATGGTGTTTGCTTGTGAGGCCCAGAGGACGGCGAGGAACGACTTGGCTTTCTCCGTGTCGTCCAAGGTGGAGAGCGTGTCATTCAGAAACCTGACCAGTTCCGAGATGTGGTCTCTCTTTCTGAGTTTCTGGAGCCGCAAGCCCTCCGCCAGTTTCTCCCGGGCGTAGTGGCCCGTCTTGAACACGTGAATGGGGAAGCCTGCAACCAGGGCTGGAAAGATTTTGTCAAATTGCTTGAAGTGGTCCAGGTGATTTAGAATGAGTGCTTTTTGTGCATCTTGCCCTGAGAGATCTTTGCCAAAGAGCGTGAAATACCCAGCTTCGAACATCACTCGATAGCAAAAGGCATACATCCCCTCTGACATCCAGGTGGGCGTCTTGGGCTTGGGAACCACCTGGGGTCTCAGGACAAGTTGGAGGTTTTCCATCATGGCTTCTGTGAGGGAATTCAAGGCATCGCCCTGCAGAGTCTTGATGATAGTTTTATTTATGTTGTCGGTGGTATTTCCATCACTGGGGTCAATACGTCTGTGTCCAAATGCCTGACCGTAAATGAAATGTGTGAAAAAAGAAATTAAACCTGACCTAGGACTAGTAAATGTCTGAAACACAGATTAGATGCTTTCATGATTCTCTACTTGCTAAAACAAAAAAAAGGAAAACCGGCCTTCCCACATGCAATTTCATAGCACTTTACAAACGGCCAAATCACGCCCTTCTTTCAAGGCCAAGTGTGAGTCCCAGATTATCAGTGACACTTCCCTCACAATCACTCTGGTCTTCTATTTCTTATTTTTCTTATGCTTCTGCATTTATTTTCACATTAATTTGGTACTAATCAAGAATGTTTTTAATCATTAGTTCTCTTTTATATTCTTTGTAGGTGTATCTTAACCAGACTTTAAGCTACTTAGTGCAGAGACCAGTTCTAATATTTCTTTGCAGAGACTCAATATTGATTAATTTTTTCCTATAAAAGAGCCTCTTAGATCTCATCTAGGTGATGCCCAAATATCTAGTCAATTCCTTAACAAAATTAAACAATTGTGTGGCAGGAGTGTGCTAAAACAATTGTTGAACGTTAAGTTTCCAACTTATACTCTGGGTCTTGTGTAGAAATTGTTGACCTGAGTGAGTTTGTACCTGTCTTATTCATACCATGCCATCCGGTTCAGTAAAACATTTAATTTTTATTTCACCCTCATAAGCTGATTAAGAAATGACAAAGCTATACCGATTTTGACTTTTTAAATGATCAATACCAAGAGATTATGTCTAATTTGGTTAATTGTGTTTCTAAGAATCTCCATGTAAGGGTAACTGTCTCCAGCATCTCCGGCTTTTGAATATGTCAAAATGATTAAATAGATTGACATAGAAAAAGGTAGAAAATAAAAAAGCCTAATGCTGTATAAATGCAAACCTGGTTACCTTTGCAGAAGCGGTGAAGTGAAATTTTTTCCAGTCAAAGTATTTTCCATGATACAGCACTTTATGGTATAACAGGGGACTGGTGATGAAGTGGACATAGTTTCCCATTAGTCTGCAGGTGAAAACATGACCATGTTTCCTTTGATTTGCTCTGAGGAACTCAAGAGGATTGGCACTAAACTGGAGAGCACAACCCAGATATGGAATCAACCCATTCTCCAGAGGTGGTTCCCCCATTTGCCTGCAAGACACGAAGAGATGGTAAAAGGAAGATTGCACACTGTTCTTTATTTATATTTATTTACATTAAATTTTTTACCGCTGACTTCAAACCTCAAAACACTATAGTTTAGTGATACTTTTTTGGTTGGTGGGGCCCTGCTCCTTTACTAAAATAATGAGTTATTAACCTAGTAACATGATATGTTAGTGAAAATGATAGCTAAATCCATCCATCCATCCATCCATGCATTCGGCAAACACCGAATGCCTAATATGCGATCCTCGCTCTTCCCAGTGATAAGGATAAAAGGATCAACCAGGCCAACAAGATTTTCCCTATCAGTGTAGAGATGAAACTGCATTCTAGTGTTTATGTTTTTTCTAAGCATCATTTGCCCAAGTATCTCAAAATGTTTCATCTGATTGTTTTCTCTAAAGATATAGAATCCTGAATGACAAAAAGGATTGCAGAAGTGAAGTTTTCAAAATCTTCATAGTTTAAATATATTATTATTCTATAATGATAGTTGCAGAGGGGAATCTTTGAGAAATTAGCACATTATAAAGTGAAATTGCGTAAGATAAGTATTGACATGGTTATTGATTATAATTCAATGCTCTTTGATGCTATTTTAATGTTTTTATTTAAGAATTTAAACATTTATTTTCCAACATAAACCACTATCCCTCTTGGTAGAATAACATAGCATAAAATAATTATTTTTATTTTCATAGTTTGCAGATAAGTGGTTTAATTAAAACTAGAAACTACCAGTCCTGGTAGTTAATATTAAAATACCATAAAGGGCAAAACAAAACCAAAAAAACCTGTAAAAGGTAGACAACACGGCAATCTACATGGCTGAAGATATGCTGTGGGTAATTCTGTCTCTGGGGGATTGACAAAGCAGAGAATATTTACATACCTCCCCCCCCAATACTCTTTGAGGGAATCAGAAGTTAAATAAACCATGGCTATGTATCTGATTCTGTTTGTATTTCTTGAACCGATTATAAATGATACGTACAAATAAAAGGGATGTCTCATACATTTAACAGTTTCCCAGTTCGCCATGGTTGATGATCACTAATAAGAAAATAGTAATAGAATGATCAATGCAGGCTCTACACTCTTTCCCAGCTTAGACTGAGTGTATACAATGCACAAGAACTAGCTGAAAGAAGAACATTTATTTAGTCAGAGCATCTACTTAACCCACATGACGGGAATTGCAGATCCACTTACCACTTATATCCTTACCAATCCAGACTTTCTCTTTATATGCACACATAAACACACACACAGAGATCTCATAAAATTTCTGTCAGTGATGTTTAACAAGTTTGTCCATTTTTACATTACCACTAGTATATGTCAATACTAAAAAGGAAACTTTGCCATTATATCTTTTGTGAGATATAATAAAAAAGATACTTTCAAAATTTTAAATTAAAAGTTTTTACTTTAAAAAAATTAAGGAAGAAAATGCTAGCGTATGTAAGTACAGAAAACCAACTTTCTGGTATAACAGTGAAGGTAAAAGAACATTAAATGAATGAACAAAAATGCAGTTTAAAAGTAAAGCTTTCCTTACCTTCTCCTCGTTCCAAGGAGAAGCCACCAACAACAGCACACTGCTATAACAATCCCCCAGATCAAAGAGACACCCATCATTTTGCAAATCTAATGCAAAACTTCTGAGGAGGAGAGTCTGTGGTGAGAAAGGTAAGGGTGTAACAACACAGACTCCAGCTAGACTTTTATATATGGTAAGATGCTTCACTTGAAGGATCAAAGCAAACAATTAACCATCCTATTAGGAAAAAAAAAAAAAAAAACTGGCCTTGAACTAAGTCCACGGGTATCAGAAGAGGTTCCAAAACAATCAGAAACCTGCAATACTTGATAAGTTGAAGGTCTCTCAAACATATTTTGACTTAACATTCAGACCTGGGAATGACAGCTAATATTACAAATTTAGTATGCTTATAAAAAGAACAAGTAAACCTGTTCAGGATGAACATACCAAATAAAGAGGTAAAATATAATAATTTAAAGAAAAATAAGCATAAGTTATCATTAAGCTAATGATTTGATCTTGTTACATTTAAGAAGAAATAAATTTAAATGATTCATGAGAAATACAGCAGTCAAGTTCAAAGGAAAGAGAACTGGGTGAAATGTTTCTGCTGCTTCATGTTTCGGCGCTTTTACAAAATCATAGGTATTTTACTATATATAGTAACATGTTACTCACCTAACATCCTCAAGAAAGTATCCCACGTAAATGCATCTTCCAATTAAACAGTTTATTTTAAAACATCAAAATTTTATTAACCATTTTATTCTAATTGAAAATATGTTTACTAATTTTTCTAATTGCTAAAGGAATACAACTTCATTTCAAATAATTTAAGACTAACTGAAACATACCTTGATAGAAAGTCAATTCGTAATTTACCTCCTCAACGACTGCCCACCCAGAGGTAACAACTGTTAACTTTTTGGTATATATCCTTCCAAACTTTATTTCTATACACACTTATATAGTAATTGAGCACCTATTCTGTGCCAAGGACTCTTAAAAGGTATTCTGGCTACAGGTTTTAATAAGATGGACTTATTCCCTGCTCTAACGAAGACACTATTTCAGTAGGTAGACAGATAATAAAATTTAAGACTTATGAATAAAATAAAACAAGGTGTAGAGAGTTACCAGGGAATAAGAGCAACTGTAGGTATGCTGATGTGCTCCGCTGAGATCTGAATGACAAGAGAGGATTGGCCAACTCAAAACCAGAAGGAAGAGAGATTACCAAATGCAAAAGTCCTGAGTTAAGGATGAACTTGTTCTATCTAAGAACCAGAAGGGAGGTAGGATTGGTCAGAGCAGAGTAAATGAGGGGAAACTTGGTTAAGCTATAAGACCAGAAGACAGGCAAGAGCTAGGTCATATATAGGGACACCTGACAGTAGGGAGAGAGATTTTGGAGGGCAGCAGGTCAAAACACTATCTTCAACTACACAGATTGCTGTGTTGTCAGGTTAACAACTGAACTTGAGCCAGAAGCTGGGGAGAAAAGTCAGGGGTGGAAATAGGTGTCCCAAGTCATCAGCATTTGGATGGCATTTAGAGCCCAAAGACCTAGATAGACCTATCAGATCACCTAGGGAGAAAATAAAGCCCAAGAAAAGAATAGAATTTAACACCAGACCCCAGAGCAGCCCGTTTCTCGAGGTTAGTCAGAGAGCGGCTGAAGAGGAGGTGGGTAAGGAAGGATCCGGAAGAAAACGAGAGAACACAGTGTCACAGAAAGCAAGAGGAGGAGGTACTTGAAGGAAGATGAGACATTTTCTGCATCACATGCTACTTTGAGGTCAAGGAAGATGGCAAAGAAATGACCTCTGGATTTGACAACATGGAGATAGTTGGTGAGTCACACATAAACACGTGCAAAGATGGGGTTCTATTAAAGACCTTTTTACAGCACGAAAAAAATGACTCTCATATTGTGGATGTTTCCCGTGACAATACATATATATGTATTATATATGTATCTGTATAGATCTCTTCATTTTTTTCTGTGTGTATAGTCTTCCATTGACTAAATGTACTATAATTTAGTTAACCGATTCCCTACTGGTGAGCATTTGGTTCGTTTCTGGTTTTTGGCTACAGAATCCATAGGTTCATTTCATCCTTTTTTGTCTCCTTAAACAGAGACCACAAATATTTTTTCATGGGTGATTTGCAATCATAATTATGAATATCAGTCATTGTGTGTCAGTAGGTAGACTTCTCAATCCATTTAGATTTTTTTAGGGCATTGTACCCACTAAATATACTTAGGCTGATGTGCTGTTTTGAATTACTATGTCTGAGTTCTATAAGTGACTCATTAAAAGCAGAACCTTTAGGTGGCCTGTCACAGCAGGGTACCACAGTCAGAGAAAACACCAATCTGAGAGCCAGACAGTTTAACCCTTTGGAGTCATTTCTCAAGCAAACAAATGGAAACAAACAAACAAGTGAAAAAAAGGGTACATGGGACCTCTAGGAATTACCTGCAACTTCCCGTGCATCTATAATTTTGTCAAAAGTAAAAGATTTTCAAAATGGTAAAGGAGAAGTACATTCACGACTCCAAGAAAATGTCCTTAAGCCTTGTCTTCCCCACCCCCTCTCAGAACACCACAAACACCTTTCGAATATAACCTGGATTCCCCTTACCCTCATGTATTCTCTCTACTCCTTCCCTCGCTATCCCTCTTCCAGACAACAGAAGCCCAGGATGCACACACACCCAGTTTTCTTTAGTGGGATGAGGACAAGCAGAGGCATGAATGTCCATATTCATATTTTTCTTGTTTACATACGGTTTATGCCTTCCTTCTAGGGATGTCACTTCTCGTTACTGTCCCACGTCCACACATGGCTTCTAGCACACCCCTGACACGCAGCCTCTCATCTGATGAGTGGGGATTCGGATACTGGTTACAGTCGTCACAACTATTAAAAGCCTGCAAGGAAGTACCTGCAGGGTTTCCTGATGGGTCAAGGGCATCGAGTTTCTCGCTTGGATTCTATGACATCTCAATGTGTTTAGCACAGTGATTGGTGAAATGTCAGGAAATAAAAATGCCGGCTGAGTTGGAAAGTCATTTGCTTTTTTATTCTCTGCTATGTTTCAAACTGTGACCTTTTATTACACACACGCACGCTGAGCACCTACTACGTGTATCGAGCACTGCGTCAACCCTGGGAACCCAGTAGGAAACAAGAAAGCTGTGAGCTCTGACCTGTGGGGTTTCCACAGCAGCAGGGGAAAAAGTATGTGCCCTGATACCGAAGGAGTATGTTTTAGTTGTCAGGAGGCCTGGCGTGAACCGAGTTTATTTAAACGCTCTAATCCCTCCGGAGTCTGTCAATTTCCTCTGTATGTGTAGAGTAGTGAAGGGTCCACACCGATGTGCCGAGGAAGAAGTTCTGGGCCTCAGAGAATATAGGGCCTGAGTCCAACTCACCATCCCCATGAACAGATACATACAAAACATGGGAACTCAAACTAGAGGAACAGAAAGTAGAAAGAACGGCTCAAGCTATCTGCTTACGTAACCTGATGGCACACAGGTGGTTTCTATTCAGAAATGCAGTAAACATAGTTTACGTGTGTGTGATTGCTCTAGATAAAATGAGCTGTGAATATGGTCAAACAATTGAGTCAACCAGCTGTTTTCCTGAATTCACAAGTGAAACCAACTTAACCGTGGCACGTAGATCACCTCAATTAATGCAAAGCTTTGTGCTTTCCAAGAGCATCACAGGGACCCCGTGGATCAGGGCAGGTCAGTGGGAGAACAAAGTGGAAAGGGCTGCGGGGGAGGCCTTGTTATGATTAACTTGAAGCTTTCATAATAAGCTCTTAGGAACTGTGTCTATTCACATGTCTTCAACTATTTTTTATGAAAAAAAGTTTTTTTATGGCATATACAGAATATCTTATTCTCAAATATTGTTTTGAATCTTAAACACATGGTGTCAAGGTTGTAAATGCCTAGTGTATCTAAATGTGTCCATTGAACAAATACAGTTTCACGGGACTAGAGAATAAGAAGGTGTTGATAAGTTCTGTTTCAGAGAATCATAATTTTTACATTAGTTTTGAGGTTTTCACTTTTTAAAGCTTCTGACATATATTTCCTACTTGAATAAAATAACCAACTCAGTTAGGCAGGGAAGGTATTTTAGCTATTGTAGAGATTAGGAAATAGAGGTATGAAGGTTTAGTGGCTAATGTCACGCAGCTTGACGTGGTTCAGATCATCAAGGGAGTGGGAGCTGGGATTCAACCGGGTTTGCATCTTCGCCCTGCCACTAAGTATACACCTCAGCACAAGAGGCTGTCCTCCCCAAGTCTTTGCTTTGTTACCTGTAAAATGGGGATGATCACAGTGCCTGACTCATAATATAGATGGTGAGATGCAATCAGGCCATGGTGTAAAATGTTTCCCCAAGGGCTGGGCACAACCTATGGTCAAAAATGTTCTTTGTCATTCGTAAGTGGCAAATCCAGGACACAACCCCATATCTGAAGCTCAGAGTCCCTCCGTTACAGCTCAGAACCCCACAAGAAGTTCAGTGGAGCCAACAGGCACCTGACTACAGATTTACGGATGGCTTCCTGCCGTGACGTTCTGGCTCCAAGCCCCCGCCATGCCATACCACAGGGGACTGCCTGTCCCCAAGTTAAAGCAGGCCTGGGGGCTAGATTCAAAGGCTAGTGGTGGCTTTGCTGTTAAGGCCCACCTTAATCTGAGCCTTCCGGAGCTTATCCAGGAAGCTCAACTGGACAGAGAAAAGATGTGAGGACAGTGGTCCTTGGACCCACTGGGCCCAGCCCAGCTCCCCGGGAGGGTGAGAGACCTCAGGGAGAGAGACAAAGAATGAAGCGGCCAGTCGGGGGTGCACTGAGGCTTTTTCCACTTTTTACTGGTTATAAATAGTGCTGCCACCAACACTCACGCTCGAGTTTTCATGTGCACGTACGTTTCACATGTCCTGAGTGTAGAGCTAAGAGTGGGTTTGCTGGGTCATATGGTGACTCTAATGAAAGCAAGGGTAGTCATCAGTGGGATCCACTGAACGGTAACTTGCTTAAGAAATAATGAACTGTAACGTGCCTTCCCTGATCAAGCTTGATTTAATTGTCTTCCAAGGGTCACGTAGCCTAAACAAGTTGCTTGCCGGAGTTGTTTTTCAGGAACTCGGACTCAGCTGTGTCCAGTCTGAGCTTGAGCCAGCTAAGACTGGTCAAGACCCCCCCCGACCCTCCAGCTGCGCGCACTCAAATGTCTGATCGGTGCCCTTTTGACCTCAGAGAGCCCAACACTCCACTCCCAGAAGAGGCATCCCATGGAGAAGCACGTAGCTTAGTTGCACCTGCTCAGAACGAGGATTAACGCCCCTTTCCCTTATACCCAATCACCTTGCCCCACGTCTCCACGCTCACTCCCCACGCCTCAGCTCATTCCATAAATAGCCCAAGCCTTGGCGGCGTTGGGGCAGGTGGGGTTGAGGTCTGCCTGGGTGGGTGCCTCATGAAGAAGCCCTTTCTCTGCTGCAAGCCTCAAGCGTCTGGGCGTTTGGCTGTGGGCGAATGAGCCTGGTTCCGTGACGCTATGTTTTAATTTTTTCGGACAGGTTGTTTCCCGAAGTGGCTGCACTGTTTTACATTCCCACCAGCAAGGTAAGAGGGTTCCAGTTTCTCCATGTCCTTGTCAACAGTTACTTTTGTCTTTATGTTTTTACTGATGGCCATCCTATTTGGTGTGAAATAATAGCTCATTGTGGGTTTGATTTTGCATTTCCCTAATGACCAAAAATGTTAAGCATCTTTTTATGTGGTTGTTGGCTCTTTGTAAATCTTTGGAGGATGTGTATCAGATATGATTTTTAAATATTTCCTCTTGTTCTGCGGGTTGTCTTTTTCACTTTCTTGTTCATATCTTTGGACGCACAAAGGTTTTCAATTTTGTTGAAGTCCAATTTACCTGGTTTTTTTTTTTTTTTAATTTCTGCGGTACGCGGCCCTCTCACTGTCGTGGCCTCTCCCGTTGCGGAGCACAGGCTCCGGACGCGCAGGCTCAGCGGCCATGGCTCACGGGCCCAGCCGCTCTGCGGCATGTGGGATCTTCCCGGACCAAGGCACGAACCCGCGTGCCCTGCATTGGCAGGTGGACTTTCAACCACTGCGCCACCAGGGAAGCCCCTGTCTTTTTACTGTTTACTTTGAGTGTCTAAGGAGTATTGCCAAATCCAAGGTCATGAACACATAACATTTATGTTTTCTCCTAAAGAGTTTTACAGTTTTAGTGCTTATATTTAGGTATTTGATCTATTTTGTGTTTAACTTTTGTATATGGTATGAGGTTGGGGGTCCAACTTCACTGTTTTGTATGTGGATATTCAGTTGTCCGGCACTGTTTGTGGAAGTGAATGTTCCACTGAAATTTCTCGGCACCCTTTTTGAAAAACCAATTGACCATACAGGTAAGGGTTTATTTCTGGCGTCTTGTCTTCCCATTGATCTTTAGGTCTATCCCTATGCCAGCATCCAAGTCTTTTACTGTAGGCTCGTAGTCAGTTTGGAAATCAGGAAATGTGTGTCCTCCCGCTTTGTTCTTTTTTTTTTTTTCCCCGGTACGCGGGCCTCTCACTCTCGCGGCCTCTCCCGTTGCGGACGCGCAGGCTCAGCGGCCATGGCTCACGGGCCCAGCCGCTCCGCGGCATGTGGGATCCTCCCGGACCGGGTCATGAACCCACGTCCCCTGCATCAGCAGGCGGGCTCTCAACCACTGTGCCACCAGGGAAGCCCCAAACTGGCATTTTGATAGGGATTGCATTCACTCTGATCAATTTGGAGAGTATTATCTTACCAATATTAAGTCTTCTGACCCATTAAAATGGGGTGTCTTTCCATTTATTTCGGTCTTCTTTAAATTTCTTTCAATGTTTTGTAGTTTTCAGTTTACAAATCTTGCACTCTTTGTTAAATTTATTCCTAAGTTATTCTCATGCTATTGACAAGGAATTTTTTCTCAGTTTCATTTACAAATTGTTCATTGCTAGTGTATAGAAATAAGCTGATTTGGGGGTGTTGATTTTGCATTTTCTGAACTTGTTTATTAGCTCTAAGGTTTTTTTGGTGGGTTCTTTAGACTTTTCAATGTACAAGATAATGTTTTCTGAAAATAGTTTTCCTTTCAACTATGTATGTCATTTCTTGCCCTGCTGCCCTGGCTGTAACTTCCAGTACAGTGTTGGGTAGAAATGGTAAGAGCAGATGCACTTGTTTTGTTCCTGATCTAAGGGGAGAAGCTTTGTCTTCCACCATTAAGTATGATGTTGGTTGTGGAGTTTTCTTAGATACCCTTTATCATGTTAAGGAAGTGCCCTTCTATTTCTAGCTTTTTTAGTTTTGTTTTTGTTTTATCACGAAAGGGTGTCGTTGGTCTTGGGACTCATCCTTTTATATGCATACTTTTTCTGCATCTATTGAGATAATGAGGTTTCTGTCCTTACTGTATTAATACGATGTATGTCATTAATTGATTTTTTTGTACGTTGGACCACCTGTGCATTCTAGGGATAAATCACACTTAGTAATGTATAGTATAATGCTTTTCATATGTTGCTATATGCAGTTTGCTAATAGTTTTTTTTTGTTTTTGCGGTACGCGGACCTCTCACTGTTGCCTCTCCCGCTGCGGAGCACACGCTCCGGACGCGCAGGCTCAGCGGCCATGGCTCACGGGCGCAGGCGCTCTGCGGCATGTGGGATCTTCCCGGACTGGGGCACAAACCTGCGTCCGCTGCATCGGCAGGCGGACTCTTGACCACTGCGCCACCAGGGAAGCCCAGTTTGCTAGTATTTTGTTGAGTTTTTATATCTCTCTTCATAAGGAATATTGGTCTGTAGTTAATTTTACTTGTAATAATTTTATCTGATTTTGGTATCGGAATGAGAAGGTGATCTCTCCTAATTTGTGAAGAATTGGTGTTATTTCTTATTTAAATGTTTGGTAGAACTCAGCAACGAAGCTGTCTGGTTCTGGGCTTTTCACGAATTTTTTTTTTAAATTTCAACTTCAATATTTTTCTTGTTAAAGTTCTATTCAAATTTGTATTTCTTCCTGCATCAATTTAGATAGTTTGTCTTTCTGGAATGTGTCTGTTTCGTTTGGGTTATCTAATTTTCTTCCATACAGTTGCTCTTATTCCATTTTTTTAAAAATTTCTGTAATGTTGGTAGTAATGTCTCCTATTCTTCACTTTAGTAAATTGAGTCTCCTTTCTCTGTCTAGCTAAAGATTTTTCAGTTTTTTCCTTTTCAAAAGAACCAACTTTTGGTTTTGTTGACTGTATCTGTTTTCTATTCTCCATTTATTTCTGCTCTGATATTTTTCCTTCTTGCTGCTTGATTTGGGTTTATCTTGCTTTTATTTTTCTAGGTTCTTAAGATGAAAGGTTATTTTGAAATCTTTTTAATATATGCAATTATAAGTTTCTCTGTAAGCACTGCTTTTGCCACATTAATTTTGGTATTTTTTTATTCATCTCAAAGTATCAATATTTTCTACTTTGTCTTCTTCTTGATCCATTAGTTAAGAGTGTGTTGTTTAACTTCCACATTATTTTGAAATCTTTTTAATATATGCAATTATAAGTTTCTGTAAGCACTGCTTTTGCCACATTAATTTTGGTATTTTTTTATTCATCTCAAAGTATCAATATTTTCTACTTTGTCTTCTTCTTGATCCATTAGTTAAGAGTGTGTTGTTTAACTTCCACATATTTGTGAATTTCCCAAATCTCTGTTATGGAATTCTAATTTCATCCCATCATGATTAGAGAACATACTTTATATGATTTCAAATCTTTAAATTTATTAAGACTTGTTTTCTCACCTAACATATATCTGTCCCAGAGAATGTTCCACATAGACTTGAGAGGATGTTGTACTCAGCTGTTGTTGTGTGACATGTCCTATACGTTAGACACATCAAGTCTAGTTTGCTTATACTGTTGTTCAAGTCTTCTATCCCTGTTGGCCTCCTATCTAGTTGTTCTGTTATTGAAAGTTAGGCAATTCTACAAAAATAGAGGCTTTAATACCTATTTCTCTCTCCAGTTCCGTCAGTTTTGCTTCATGTATTTTGGGGCTCTGTTGTTAAGTGAATATATACCTATAATTATTTCTTGATGGATTAACCCTTTTATCATCCTAAAATGTCTCTAGCAATAATGTTTATCTTACATGTGCTTGATTTTTCTCCTATTGTGTATTTTAGGAAATATTAAACATGTTCCAACCATAGCACAAACCAGAAGGTAATATGAAGTTAAATTTTTGTTGTGTTAGAGTTCATTTATTACTTTTTTCGCTAATGTACATTTGTGCTAGAAATCTGATTCTGCGTCATGTTTTAAAAACTTAATGCTTATATCTCCCTCTAGTGGACAGCCATATACACTGACACTTACTCTAGTTACAGAAACCAGAAGCAACCCACCCTAACACTTACTGATGGAACCATGAACTAGAATCCTAGAAAGCACTGTATAAACCCAACTCATAGAAACAGAGCCCAGTCTTGCACCCCACACTTTGGAGCCACCAGAACCTAGGCTTGTGGAGCCTCCACTCCGTTGTTATAAGCCAAGGCACTGGTGTTCTCAAAACAAGGTGGCAAGCCCAGGAAGGTGCAGGACCCTGGAGAAGCTCTGAACCCAGAGACACCGGGACCAGTCCACGTGAGCTTTTCTTTTTTTGTAGCATGTGGACAGAGAGGAGAAACCCAGCAGTGGGTCAGGTTGCCAGTCACAGCTGCTGGTTGACTCACGCTGACCACACGGTTGTTTTGCCAGGCGGTGGTGCTGGATCTCTATGTAATGTGCTTCCCCTGTGACTGTCTTCAACTTTTTTCCCTTAACTTTGGTTTTCAGCAGTTTGGCAGTGATGTTTTTAGGGGTTTTTGTCTTTCTTGAATCTCTGGCTTGTGTTCTCTCATTGATTTTGGAAAATTCTTGCCTGTTATATCTTCAAGGATTCTTCTGCCCCTTTCTCTTTTTCTGGGACTCCAATTACATGTATGTTACTTTATCCCACAGTTACTCTTTATTTTTTTTCTCTTTGTGTTTGTGTGATTCCTACTGACTTATTTTCAAGTTTATTGATTCTTCTGTAGTTTCCAGGCTGCTAGTAAGCTTATCTAAGAAATTCTTCATCTCTGATCCCATGTTTGTTTGTTTCTAGCATCTCCACTTGACTGTTTTATGGTTTCCATCTTATGAAATTCCCCATCTGTTAATGCCCACTGTCCATTTATTCCACTAGATCTTTTAACATTTTAATCATCGTTATTTTAAATTCCCCGTCAGTTCTAACATTATGGTCATCTGAGTCTGGATCTGTTGAATGCTTTATTTCTTGAAGATGGTTTGATTTTTCTTTTTGTAGAATCCATCTATGAGATTTAAGTTCATCCATGTTAGGTAGGAAATAAAAATTCATCCTGAGAGAATCTATACTGGGGACTGTGGTTCAATAAGAAGGCTTGAATGTTTCTGGTCAAGCTGACTCTGGTTGAATATATGACTGAGGCAGAAAATGGAAAATCAGAATCGTGAGGGAGAACTTCTCTGATTTGTGCAAGCTGGAGCATGCAACCAAGGCACATATAGCCAGGACCCCCGGAAGGCTGCATCCTAAGACAAAGAGTTAACAAGAAAAATATCGCATAGACATTTAAACAAAAAAATTTTTGTCTAGTTTTTAGGGGTTTTAGTGGAAAGGAGGAATTCTTCAAGAGGTTAGCAGTGAAGTTGCTCTGATCATTGTTGATGTGCTGTGTGCTCCCCAGATGACGGAAGGATGAGGGGTTTTCTTCCCTCACCTGAAACCAAATCAGGGGGTTTCAAAGAACTACTCCGGGAGCTTGTCATGTGCCCCTGGCATTCGGACGACACAGCTAATAGACTTGCTGAAGCCACGAGAGTGAGAGGAGAGAGACCTTCATAGGAGGTAGCCTCTACCGCCAGAATTGGGCAGAGAGAGTCTCTGGTTTAGTCATCTTGAAAAGGACACACCCAAAAGGATGGTCCGGGGGAGACGAGGGAGACGGCTCCAGAAGCAAGGGTGTACGTGGGATGAAACTTCAAAAAGCAGGAGCTGAGGGCAGGTTACAAAAAAGGGCTTGCTGGTAGGAGGTCCCCCAAGGACAGGGACGCTAAGACTATACCGAGCGACCGTCGGAGAAAGCACCGAAATAGACGGTTGGAGGCCAGATGACAACCGCTCCAGCTTCTAAGCTCCACCCACAACTCTCCCTGCCTGGAGGGCGGGCGGGGCCAGAGGCTGTACTAAACCTTAGGCCTCCGGTGCGGGGGCTGGTCAGGGAGGAGACAGAAGTCGGTCGAAGCCCTCCCTTTCTCACTGCAGGTTTCCAAGCTCAAGGCAGACATTATCAGGTGGAGGGGAGAGGCTTAAACTGCACCTAAAGAAATCAAACTTTGAAAATAATCTGCGCCTAAGACGAGGAACTGTGGGATCTGCCCGCAACCCTCGGCTATTTAGGGAAAAAATGAGCTACTTTAAACTATCATCCCTAATAAACAGAGCTGCTTCAATAAGCCAGTTCAGTACATTTCTCTGGGTAATTTAATCTAAATTTCCAAGTGTGTTAATAGAGATGTACCCTCGTGGGTTTTCTTTTTTATAACATTAAAAATCTCGGGCTTCCCTGGTGGCGCAGTGGTTGCGAGTCTGCCTGCCGATGCAGGGGACACGGGTTCGTGCCCCGGTCCGGGAAGATGCCACATGCCACGGAGCAGCTGGGCCCATGAGCCATGGCCGCTGAGCCGGCGCGTCCGGAGCCTGTGCTCCGCAGTGAGAGAGGCCACAACAGTGAGAGGCCCGCGTACTGAAGGAAAAAAAAAAAAGTATGCCTGTACTTACGTGTCTTGTTTCTACTGTTGTTTATATGTATCTATATTCTTGATCAGATGTATCTATTTTAGTGAGTTTTTCAAATAACAAACTTCTGATATTGGTCAATCTATGTTTTTGTTTCATTTCTGCTTTTATATTCCTTCTGTTTTTTGGGGGGTTATTTGAAATACTTTGCCTGTCTTCCTGAATTATATGCCTAGTTCGTTTTCAATCTTTCTAGTTTTTTAATGTCTGTTTTTAAGGCTATATTTTCATTGAATGCTATTTTAACACTTTAAATTCTTAACCAAAGATTCAGAAACACCCTTTTCCTTTTACAGTATTCAAGTAAATTTTTTTTTCGTAAGGCAGTGAGATTCAGAATGCCAAGAGACAGGCTTCAGATGAGTTTTTCAAGACAGTCCCATTTATTTTTCACTTAAGATCATTAAGAAATTGAATATTCTCTGCTGTGATTTCCCAACCATCTTATATTTGGACTTCTCCAACATCGTTTCAGAGTTGTGTACAGTAAAGAAACTCTTTTTCTTTTTATGTCTTGGGAGAGACACAAACAGGAGAGACCTTCACAGACCAACTCTGTGAAAGAACCTGGTCATTGAATCCAGAAATAATTGGCGGTGATAATGTTTAACTTCATAACTTTTCAATTTTTCTCTAAGAGTACCGAAAGACAGATTTTTTCAGTTTTCTAAAAGATGTGGGTCCAACTCAGCAAGCAAGGGTGAACTTCCCTGACTTAGAGCAAGCTATAAGGATTCAGCAACACATCTCATTTTTTTTCCTCCTTTTGCTATAATTTATTTAAACTTCCTCTTGAGGAGGGCGTGGCCTCAAATTGTGTGGAACTCTGCTCTCCTAAGTGACAATCTATTTGGTCTACCTTTTTTTCCAAATGAAGGAAGTATTGTGACATGGCAAATTGCCAAGAAAACTTAGCTGGGGAGAGACAATTTCTAAAGATTCCTTAGCCTAGTCTACTTTGCAGCGTTTACTGATTGGAAATTGATGGATGTCTTTAGGGCATAATGAATCCTTGCATTTGGCCATTAGCCAAGATGAAGTGCAAGAAAATAGCTGTTATCTGCTTCAGCTGCGACAGTAAAATAATGACATGCAAAGGCAGGGCTGTCATGCATGGGTGGCTTCACCCCCCTGCTTAGGGATCACCATCTGTGAGTTCTAAACTGGTTACTAATTAGGCAATGTGTCCACCCTGTTTTTAGGTTTGTTTAATGAATAACTTTATGGCCTCTCTGTATCGTATTGACTTTTTTATACAGCAGTAGATAACGTTATTTTGTGGTTTAAAGTGATAGATGATCTAAATTTTAAGCTGCTGAGCCCAGTGATGTTATTTCTGGCTCTAATAGTTTTGATCCAAACATCAAATTCTCCTTTGAGGTGTTTGATTTTTCCTTCAGCCGATGAGGAGATATTTCCCATAGCCTCTCAGGCTGTGGCCTTCAAAACAATATTGATAATTGACAATGACATTAATTGCTTTCATTAAATCATCGTTCATCGTTCTTTGGATCAACGTAAGAACTGCTCAGCATTTTCCCAAGCAGTAGTGGTACAGTATGGCCCCCACTGTCCCTGAAGCTTAGAGCAAGGCAGATATTTTTCAGAAGATGTGACAGAAAGGCCAGGGTTCCCAAACCGAGCCGGTCAAATCTCCTGTAGGATTAGCCATGTAGAAAGGGAAGCCATCAATCACCAGCGTAAGTTAAAAATCGAAGACCCCTGGTTAGAAGAAAAATAGAGAACTGATACTTGTGAGGATGTGGAGACTTCCTGGGCAGGTTTCAGATCTTCACGTACCGTGGGACTCTGATGTCATACCCTAGAACTGAGTTCATCTCTTATTAACCACCTGGCTGTTATCAATTCTGCTTCCTGTATGACATATGTATTTAACATACCGTGACTCATTATGAAACACTACTTTCCAGTTTATCTGAACACGTTTCATCATTCCAAAGGTTGTCTGTACCTGGCCCACTACAGGTATTGATTGGGCACAGGTATTTTGCTGGATAACTTAACCCACAAGGATAACTAAATACTGGAAACTCAGAGACATTGCCCCGTTCACAGCTGTACCCCTGCCCAGAGATTCCCAGAGTCCCTACCCACCACACCTTTCCTCACCCACACCCCACCCTGCATCCGACCTCAGTCCCAGCCCATCCATTCCTACAGCCAGGTCAGGGTTTATTCCTTTCTACGCATTCTTATTCCGGGTTTGCATGTTTCTCTAGTCCACAGAATTTTTAAGGATTGGCTGCAATGAAACATTTCCACACGGCATCCCTGTTATATACCACAAATACAAAGTTGAAAAAGAATTTCTTTACTTAGCGAACAGTTTGCCTTGCTGGTAGAAATTTATTTATACTCATTAATGCATATATGTGGAACCTAGAAAAATCGTATAACTGAACTTGTTTGCAGAGCGGAAATGGAGACACAGATGTAGAGAACAAACGTACTGATGCCAAGGGGGAAGAGGGGGTGGGATGGAGTGGGAGATTGGGATTGGCATATACACTATTATGTATGAAATGAATGACCGGTGAGAACCTGCTGTGTGGCACAGGGAACTCAGTGCACTGTGGTGACCTGGATGGGAAGGAGATCCAAGGAAGAGGGGATACATTGTGTACATGTGGCCGATTCACTTTGCTGTACAGCAGAAACTAACACGACATTGTAAAGCAACTATACTCCAATTTAAAAAAATGTTTATGCTCAAATATTGTTGGATATATTCTGGTATACCTTCTCATTCTGTTCACATTGCCACTCATTCTAGACATTGCTTTAAAGTTGAATGTGTAGACACCGATTACCAACATTATTCGTTTCAGCGCATTGATTCCTCTTATCAGTCACTTCAAAGAAAAGTTTGATCACTTCTTTGTAGGTGGGTTTTCTCCCATACAGCTCAGCCTCTTCCCACAGGTACCTCCTAAACATATTACTGGGCATTTTTAATACATAGAGTCCTTTACTGCTTCGCCACATAGAGGCCGCCGAGTAAGGGGAGGCTGGTACACACTCAGTCTTTCCTAAATATAAGTGTGTATCAGATAGTTAAAAGTCACGCCACCTCTCGGAGAGGGAAGGGTCTCTTCTAGATATGGTACATGGAAGTCCAGCCTTGAAGAGTAGTTGCTGTTATCGAGAGCAAGAGGATCAGGAAAACATACTGGAAAAGGAAAAGGATCAACTTAAAAGATTGCCAGAGGGCTTCCCTGGTGGCGCAGTGGTTGGGGGTCCGCCTGCCGATGCAGGGGACACGGTTCATGCCCCGGTCCGGGAAGATGCCACATGCCGCGGAGCGGTTGGGCCAATGCGTCTGGAGCCTGTGCTCCGCAACGGGAGAGGCCACCACAGTGAGAGGCCTGCGTACCGCAAAAAAAAGAAAAGATCGCCAGATCTTAAGTTATGTTTACTATACATTCTTTGATTTTGCATGTTCGGTATTATTTGACCATTAATTTTGTGCTTTGTGGCTTAGTTCTTAGATAGTTCATTTGGACAAAGCCAAGTTTCCCTTTTTACCTAAATCTTTTTGGCACATAATAAGTTGTGAATTCTTATTCTGGTGTATTCGGTAGATTGCTATCAAATTGTTTCCCTGGTTTATGTAAACAAAAATGTGTAAGACTAAGCAAGTAAAGTTTGATTCTAATCTGAACGATGAATGATAAAAATCAAGTCCATCAACTTTGTATTTGGTATGTGTTTTGTTTTTATGTTTAATTGATATAGAAAAATAATACACTAAGTAAATTTAAAACCCTCGTTTCTATTTTTTCTTTACCCAAGAGTTACAGTTGACCCTTGAACAACAAGGGTTTGAACCGTGTGGGTTCACCTATACGCAGATTCTTTTCAATAAATGTACAAAAATATACATGGAGAACAAAGTGTGCAAGACTTGTATTGAAGTGGATAGCCTATCCTTACATAGGCATATGGTAAGTGATACTTAATATTTTCTTACTGTTTTATAACTTTGCTTTCAAAGAATTACAGTACAGTATGCCTCTGTCATAATTGGAAGAACTGCATGTCAACCTACCATCACGAGTAAGTGTTCTTTTTTAAAGTGTAATAGTATTTCCAGTACTGTATTATGAATATGACTAATTCTGTGTGCCATGAAATTTTTATAAAGATTCATTCATTACAGGCTGAGCTGTGAAGCAATGGTACTGATTACATGAGGCTACAATAGAGCAGTCATATTGCTGCTTCTTCGTTATCAGTGCATGAATCGTTATACTTGTAAATATGAGTGTTTTTGTCATATTACAATACAAAACACTGCATGTTATATGTATCATCCAAGACTTGATAGAGGTACTGACATGATTCGTTTTGTAAACAGGACGTAAACTTACTGTATCCATAAATACAGTACAGCGCTGTAAATGTGTTTTCTCTTATGATTTTCTTAACACTTTGTCTCTAGCTTTATTGCAAGAATACAGTATATAATACATATAACACACAAAATATGTATTAATCTGCTGTTTGTTATCGGTAAGTCTCCTGGTCAATAGGAGGCTATTAGTAGTTAAGTTTTGGGGGTGTCAAAAGTTACACGTAGATTTTTGACTGAGTTGGGGGTCAGCACCACATTGTTCAAGGGTTAACTGTTTAAAAGGATGATTGTAAATCTTCAAAAGGAAGAGGTGTGTTTTGTTTTGATTTATTATTTTGTTGTGAATTTCCACATTTTCTGCATTGTGGTCAGAAAATGTGACCTTTTATGAATTCTGCTTTTAGGGCTCTGTTTAAAATTTTTCAGTGTGGCCTAATATATCATCAGTTTGGTGAGTACTCCATGTGGATTTTACAATAAAGTACCATATATATTTACATGTTAAGAGTAGGTTCTGTATCTCTTTTAATAAGAATTATTAATTATACTAAATATTTTTATATTTGATATTTTGATTTGAGTTATAATAAACTTTCCTACTATGGTTGAGGATCTGTCAATTTCTCCTCATCATTCTGTCAATTTTTGGTCGCTGTATATTTGAAGCTGTGTTGATAGGTATATACAACTAGCCCTTGGTATCCATAGGTTTTCCAACTGTGGAATCACTAGCCTGGATCGAAAATATTTGAAATAAAAATTCCAGAAAGTTCCAAAAGCAAAACTTGAATTTGCACACTGCTGTAGCACTTACATTGTATTTATAACTATTTACATAGCATTTATATTGTATCAGGTATTACAAGTAATCTAGAGATGATTTAAAGTATATGGGAGGATGTATGTAGATTATATGCAAATACTATGCCATTTTATATGAGGCTTGAGCATCTGTGGATTTTGGTATCCGTGAGGGGTCCTGGAACCTGTCCCCAGTGGATACCCAGGGACAAATGAATAGGTTCATGATTAAGGAATGACTATCTCATTAATAAAAGCTTTTTGCTGTATAGTCAAATTAGTTTTATATTTATGTTGTTAACCTGTCTTCTTTATATCAGTATTTGCCTTGAATATCTTTTCCATTCTTACAATTTAAAAATTTTTATTGTGTGGTTTTTAAAGACCAAAGAGCTGAAATTTGTTTTTTTATCACAGTATGAATGAGAGCTTCTGTCTTTTAACGGAATGAAACTATCGTTTTCATGTTTATTTTGGTTTCTCATATCTGTCCATTCTTTTTATTTGTCCATCCTACTTTTTATTTTCCAGTTACCACTTTATTTCTTATCCCCTTCCTACTTTTATTGGCTTGAGGGTTTTTTATACCCCTCTATATTTAATTTTCATTTTCTTGTGGCATAGAAGATATGTAGGTATATATGCACATATATGTATTTGAAATTATGTATCTTGGAAATAATGTATATATTATTGAAATTATATATAAGGAGAATATATACCTGGAAGCGAACCTCCAGGATTATGTCCTAAGAGTTCTGTACTCCAGTTCTTACACCTAGAAGCAACCTGCTCTTTCATATGTTCACCTACTTTTAACAGCTAAAATATATATCTGTATTTATGTACTAGCTATTGGAGATTAATGTTTCAATGTCAGTGGTGCCCTCTTGCTTCTTGTATTTATTTGGGCTTGGAGTTGCTGTGAAATGTGCTTGCCTTCAAATCAGCTGTTTTGCCTATGTTTTGGGCTAACATTTCCTTCAGGCCTTTTTTCTGGTGGGGCAAAAAGCAGCTTGGCACCTGTGCACGTTACCTAGGTGCTTCTCGGTGTCTCAGAGGAGGGGTCTGTTCCACTAGGATCTGCCTCGGTGAATTCCCAGCAGCACACGCCTGCCGCTTGAGTCACAGGTGGCCATGGCGAGTGGTGTCCAAGGCAGGAAGCTAAACAATCTGTTTTCATAGAGGCCACATGTGCTAGGGTGGTGTAGTAGCCAGAACAACGACCTCCCCAAGATGTCCACGTTCCAATGCCCAGAACTTGAGAATGTGCACAGGCAACGTGCACAGGTGTTGAGCTGCTTTTTGCCCCACCAGAAAAAAAAGGCCTGAAGGTAATGTTAGTCCAAAGCATAGGCAGAACAGCTGATCGGAAGGCAAAGCACATTTCACAGCAACTCCAGCCCAAGTAAGTAAATACAGGAAGCAAGAGAGCACCACTGACATTGGAAAGGGATTTTGCAGGTGCTGTTAAGTTAATGATCGTGAGATGGAGAGACTATTGCCTCATCCCAGGGTCCTTGTAAGAGGGAGGGGAAAGGTAGGTGTGGTGGCAGAAGCAGAGTTTGGAGGGATGCACTGGAGATGGAGGAAGGAGCCCTGAGTCAAGGAATGCAGGCGTCCTCCCGAAGGGGAAGGAAATGACTTCTCCCCCGGAGCCTCCACAAGGGATACAACTCTGCCAACACCCTGAGTTCAGCCCATAAAACCCATTTCTGACTTCTGACCTCCAGAACAGCAAGATGATAAATCTGTGCTGTCCTAAGTCACTGTTTGTCATACGTTTCTACAGCAGCAACAGGAAGCTAAGGCAGGTGGCATCTTTCTCCAGCAGTAGTGATCTTTGGGTGTGGGTTACCTATTCTCCATGCCATCTTCAGTGAAAGGTGGTCCCAGCCAAACCGGCCAAAGCTCTTCAGGTAAACCTGCTTCCTCCTTCCCTGCCCCAGACTCAAGAGAACGGACAGGTGCCGGTCACTGCATAGATGGGGCAGCGTGGAGGTTTGCGTGCGCTTACGTGGAACAGCGCTGTCGTGTCTTATTGGCTGCTGGAAATGCAAAACGGCCCAGGCATGGAAATGGGGCTGGTGACAGATGAAATATTGTTCAGAAAGGTGGGGGGAACGAAGCAAGGAAAGAAGGGCCCTGTGCCCTGAGGGAACCATGCCGCGAGCTGGGAGGAAAGCCTGGTCCTCCAGGCTCATCCCTCTGCTTTGGTTGCTCCCCCAGGGACTCTTGGCCGTGGGTCTACAGGGGAAGGAAATCTCCAGGATTATGTCCTTACAGTTCTGCACCCCAGTTCCTACATCTAGAAACAACAGGCTCTTTCAGGTGGGTGGGTGCTTCCCAAGCACAAGATGTCTTCTGGAGACTGAGCCCATCCCAGCACCCCACCTCACAGGGCACAGATGCACCATCCCTTCACTTCTCTCTCTGACTCTGTCAGAGCTGGTCCCCCCTCTAACTTTACAGTAACTGTTTGGGGGGCCCCATTTTCTATAACTAGTCCTGACATTTTATCTAAGTCATTTTTTTTTTTGGTTTTTGTTTTTGCTTTGTTTTGTGGTACACTGGCCTCTCCCTGTTGTGGCCTCTCCCGTTGCAGAGCACAGGCTCCGGACGCGCAGGCCCAGCGGCCATGGCTCACGGGCCCAGCCGCTCCACGTCCTGTGGGATCTTCCCGAACCGGGGCGTGAACCCGCGTCCCCTGCATCGGCAGGCGGACTCTCAACCACTGCGCCACTAGGGAAGCCCTAAGTCATCATTTTGATTCTAGGGGACTCCATAACTTCAAATCTTAGAGGATTAGAGTATAGCTTCCTCTCCTCCAAGAAGTCTCTGACTTCTCTAACTGAACTTGAACTGGTTCTTCCTCCTCCTGTGTAAGAAAAATCTGCTTCAAGATGATTTTTCTGCCCCTGGCTGTGACTGGAAATCAAGTGGCAATCTCTCTATATAAAGGGAAAAGTTAAACTAATGCGGTTTTTGGTGGTACACCCATGACTGGGCTTAAATCCTCGTTGTGTGACTTACCGTGAATTTTTATGACTAACTTTGCACATCATATTCGTTATCTCTACTGACAGAAATCAAGTTTTACTGATCTTTGACAGTTTCTGGCGTATAAAAAATGCTCAATACGCATTAAATATTTTGAAATGATACTGTGGCAAAGAATGCCAATTGCCTGTCAAGGTCCATTCTCCCTTACTCCTTTAATAGCAAAACCCCAGGAAATGTGCTTGGCTACAAGACGCTGTTTCTTAGACCCTTCTGCAACTAGGCGTGGCCAGTGAGATATAATTTAAGTGGTCTCTGAAGCATCTCAGAAGGCTTCTGTTGGGTAAGTGTGCCTCACGTGGCATATTGATTATTTTGAATTCAAGTTACTTAGGAAATGGCCAACACGGGAGGAATACTCTGACCCGCCCTTCTGTCTACCCAAAAGCAGGAAATATACTCATGTGAAAGCTGCTCTCCCTGCATATGGAGGTGGAAGGACACCCTTGCCACCAAAGATCTGGATCTCAGGGCCGAGAAGCCTCTGTAAATAAACCTCCTTACTTCTGTAATTGACCACCGCAAAGCCCAAACTGAGTTTACATTCTTCACTAATTGGGCACCCAAATCTAAGCTTATTTGTCCTGTCAATTCCTCACAAATGTATTGTTTATTTGTCTAAAAAGTATAAAAGCTGCCTGCTTTGGCCACTTCTTAGGCCTCATTTCTATGAGGCCTCTGTGTGCACGATGAAAATTCTTCTTTTTCTCCTGTTAATCTGTCTTGTGCTAGTTTTATTGGGTCCAGCCACAAGAACTCGAGAGGGGCAGAGGGGGAAATTTCCCATTTCCCAACACTTCATAAAAAGAGGGGGGCTTTTAGGCCCATCTGCTCTTTCTCTTCTTTTTGTCTGGGATGTGGATGTGATGGCTGGAGCACAGCAGGAATTTTGTATTATGAGATGATCTTAGTTCTGAATAACTTTTATGTGAGGAAAAAGTTAACGTCTATCTTATTTAAGCTACTTTATTTTAGGTTTCTGTTTACAGCTGAACACAGTACTAAATCAAGCCTTTTTTCTTTTCTTTTTTTTTTTTTTTTTTGGCTTGTAGAGCAAAAAAGAAAAACATGGAGAGAGGATTGAGGAAACAGGATGCAAAAAAACAAACCAAAACAGTGTTAAGATTCTAGGGGTGGTGTTTGCCCTAAAGTCTTTCAAAGGACAAAATGTATGGTTTGTTCTGCTATCACATGTGTTTTGGGAATGGGAATTAGCTCATACACAATTGATAAATGCGGGGTGATATCAGTGTAATGATGCTGATATGGGATTTCCAAGAGACCGGGAGCAAACTTTCTTCACAATTAAAAAGCAAGCCATAGCAATGTGCAAACACCTTAAGAAAGAAATCCTACAGAGGTACCTTCCTTTAGTGAAAGCAAGGGCTGGGTTAATGGTTTCAGGAGCTGCTATGCATTTCCCAACGTTAAGCTATCTGGTAAAGCCATGAAGACAAAGAAGGAAGTTGCAAAAGTATTTTCCTTTGTGTTTAAAAAAAAAAAAAAAAAGATGAAGGCTCCTAAATCAGATTTCTAATTTTGAGAAATCTGGTCTCTTAGAAACAAATGCCCCTATATCTCAAAGAGGAAAATGCAAGCCCCCAAGTTCAAAGGCGGCATAGGGCAGGCTCTAGTGGAGATTGACTGAGTTGTTTTTTTTTTAAATAGTTGTTTGTTGTTTTTGTTGGTGCTCCTGTTATAAAGTTGGGTGGTGTGGTCTGCCCCAACCCTGTTTATCCCATATGCCCTGTTATTTTTAGTGTATGCTTTTGGAGAATGCAAAGCTTTAAATGAATGCACGTATGACTTTTTACGAAGAACTGGCTGTTCAAAGGAAACAGTAAGAATAGCATCAGAGCAAAGCATAACCAAAAGAAGACTCCTCTTTCACATCTCAACACTAATCTTTCAGTCAAGGTTGGCTTTCCAAACTGCCACTTTCCATGATTTTATTTTCTTTAGTCATCGAGAATAAAATCTTGAAAAATGCAAAGCCTTAAGCACTTTACCTTTCACACTCCTTTTCTCAGGAAGCTGCTAGAGGATGTAGCTCTTCCAAAGCCAGGAGGGTGTGTGAAGGAAGGGGGGGTGCAGGAGACCCAGGGGTGTAAGGACCAGGGTGATGGTGATGAAGAGTCCCCAGAAAACAGCTCTGAGGCTGACAGAGGAGTAAATTACTCAGATGGGGCTTGGGAAGGGAGGTCCCAGGGGAAATGGACAGGATGTGCAGATGGAAAAGTAACGTTGTAAGGTCTGTTGCAGCTCGATTGGGGAAACCAGGAAGAGTTACCTGGAAGACCACTTGGAACCAGTTCTAACTTCACTCGGACCCAGTTCTAACTTGACTTAGAAACGAGATAGGACGGTACTTGCGCCTCCCACTGTGTAGAGCAGGTCACACATCCTGTATCGGCTCTTAGGATTTAAGAATGAAAAAAGCCATGTCATCTTGTCACTTTTCAAGAGTTCCAGTAACAACCCTGTTCTTCAAATAGGAGATTTACCTGTACTATGCACGTGGAATACTTCCTGCTGTTGTGCCAGTGGCCAAGCACAGAGTGCGGCTCCATCTCCCAGAATCCTGGCTGGAGAGCCCCATCTCTGCACCTTCCCACGGGCATAAAATTCTGATCATTCCCGTTGCTCTTCCTGAGTATCCTTATCCAGACCTTTGGCTTCAGGTAACAACGGTGCATCTCCCTCGCCCAGTTTCCTAAGTCCAGCCTAGATCTGACACCTCAAAGTATCCCCTGCTCATTTGATCCGCTGCTTTTACAGATGTTAGGTTTACGGTCATATATGCCCCCCTTGCAGAGGGTGGGCCTTCTTAGGGTCAATCTCTGGAGAAGAGGCTAATTGGAGGAAACGAGCCCCCCTAAAAACTGCCTAGGGTTATGGAAAGGAATTCTGGCCTTTACATTCTTTCTGGCCTTGTTGCCTTTAATTGCACAAGCCATCTGCTTCTTCCCTAGTGGTTTTGAGTTACTTCACTGAGCAATCTTTTCGAAGGCATTTTCAGTGACAACAAGGAATCCAAATTTAAGTTGAAAATGTAACAGTTGGAGTGCTAATAATGTAACTAGGTGACTGTTCACAGGGTTGCCCGTGGAGCTGAAGGGGAACACTGAGCTGGCAAAGAAAACTGTCTCAACTTCTCTTCTCCCGGCAGCTGAAATATTCCACTGACATTATTACAGAAATCTGAAGTTCTGAGTTGTTCAAAATGTGGCTCATAGAACCAGGAAAATACGGTGATTCCAGAACTCTAGAAAACTGTTTTGTTTCTTGGAAATTGTGCCAGGCATCAAAGACCTTTTAAAGCATAGCCCCAGCCTTCAGGAAGTTTCTATAAGATGAAGTAATGATTAATACAGAAGAAACCACAGGGGAGAGAAGCAAAGACCACTGCTGATCACATGTAAAATTCGGTAAGGACTATAATAAGAGCCGAAGGACAAGGGTGAGGTCCAAAGGTCAAATTAATACAATTGCCCTATTATCCACACACGGAACTAAATGATTGAAAGAAACTACTGTAATTTTCCACATGAATAGGGTTCCGAAGTTATGCGTTTTCCTGGCTGTGTAAACACAGCTAATATGGTTGATTCTGAACATCTGGAACACTTTTGGCCACGTGTAACTTGGAACAGAACATTTGGCATCCTTTCTAAGGGTGTGTGTATTCACAACTTGGGAAGGAATCTCAACTAGAATTCCACAGTTAAAAGCAAATACAATTATTTAACATACTGAAAGAGTGCTATCCTGTGTGGTAGAGAGACACCAGCCAATAAAAGATGGAACCCAGGGCAACACAAATGTCCATGTGGCACAGGTCCTGTAGAATGTGGATGTATTCAGAGACTTCGGTGATTTTAAATTCTTAATGGAACCCAGATGCTCTTAAGTATTCCAGATATTATTAAAAATTAAATGGAATAAGAAGTGGCCACAAAATACTGTAGTGTTCCTATGATAATTGTTTTGAACACTGATGTACAAAGAGCTGCCTCCTTTTACCAACATGGCTGTTTCAAACCTACACTAGTAAAATTTTATGTAGTATTGATTACTTTTTTATATTTCCTGTTATAGAAATCCTGTACCAAGGGGGATAAGATATATTTAAATTTCTTCTAATTATTATCCATCATGGCCAATGCAAGAAGGTAGAAAATAGAACCTTGATAAATGACCCAAATGACAGTTGAAGCTCCTTGTTTTTAAAGTCGCATGTTATGCGACTTTGCTTTAAAGTTTTGCTTTAAAGTTTTACCTTTGCTTTAAAGTTTTTCGGCAGCCCCACAAAATATTTTGTGGTGGAAAGAAATTTCTAAATATCATAAAATTTGTTTTAATTTTTTAAGAAAGCAGAATTCAACATACACCTTTGAAAGGGGAGACAAATGCCGTACGGTAAGTTAATTTAACTTATATTTGCAAGTTATGTTTGAACTTAATGGGATGTCAACCAACCATATTTGTATCAAATGTCAGAGACGTGGCTCATGACTGTGATGGAATCTTTAGTACATATGATCACTTGGGGCAAAATAATCTCTGATGAAAGAACTTTACAAATAGCTTTGTAAAAATGGTAAATACATGGGGAAATGGTAATTTAGGATGAGACTATTATCGTTTACAGAGGAATGTTTCTATTATCAAATAACCAGCTACACTCAATCCAAACTTAAAAAGTAGTATTTACTAAAGAATAATTACTCACCTTTCACAAATGTCTAGGCTGTACAAAATGATTTGCTTCAATGTTCTTTTTAAACAGCGAGCAGCCCTTGTGCATTTAAAAAGTGATCGAGTTGACAAAGTATCATTTACATTTTTTTTTTTTCAGGAACATATTCCCTCTTAAGTGAGATTCTCTAGAAGGTACATAAACAAATTTGTTCCAGGAAAGTCAGCTGAGGAGTGTTTTGAGTGGCAGTTTCACTTCTGAACAAAGCATTGTTCATAACCTTGTTGGTTTTATACCCTGAGGAGGGAAATGTATTTCGGAACAAAGGCTAATGTCATAAGGAGTTTAGGGCAGTCTGGTTTGTCATGTGGCTGAGATTCTTAAAAGGAAGCGGAAGTTACATAATTCAGTAGATCAGGTGGTCTGCAAGGGTTTGACTATTTTTGGTTTTGATGGTGAAGTTAAATCTTCGGAAATAACACTGCTAATTAAGGTAGTGTTCATATTTCAGGAACCTTAAAAAGACAAAATTCTCAGCTCTGAAAATTGAATACAAATGCATTCGCCTCTTTACTCCTTCCCATATGCATACATAATGCAACATTAGCAACCAGAAAGATATCTAAGAGGCATCCTTTTAAGTAAGAGCGCTGTACTTTAGGCTTCCACTGTACATGGAATATTAAAGAGATTTTAACATGCAATAATGTCCTTGGGTAGTCATGCCCTACCATGGTAATTGTTAGCGTATATTCATATTTGTGGTCTATTTGTGTCAGACCACTGAAAGTTCTAAAGAAAGTAACATGTTCTGGAAAATAACTACATTTCAGCTGTAGCTAATATATTTATGATCACGGTTTGACTCTAAACCAATAATATTTTGATCTTACTATGTCTACATAAATATTATTCAAAGATGAGTCATGTAGAGTGATATGATTACATTTCTTGGTCAATTTTCCTCACTTTTTTTCAGTGCTTTGTACTCTAATTTCTTATCATTAATTCACCTCCCCACTCCCAGAAGCAAGAATCCCTCCCAATGTTCAAATTATTATTCTTTGGGGAATTCCCTGGTGGTTCAGTGGTTAAGACTCTGCACTTTCACTGCTGAGGGCGTGGGTTCCATCCCTGGTCAGGGAACTAAAATCCTGCAAGCTGTGTGGCATGGCGCAAAAAACAAAACAAAAACAAGTTATTACTTTTTCTGGAGACATTCCTCCTAGAGCCTTCCATCACCCAGTTTCACGTGGAACTGCATGGCCATCATACTAGAATCTCCCTTCATCATCCTTTAACTCTTTGGGCCTCTCTCCAGTGCTCTGGGAACCTCCTCATCCTGTTTTCCTTTCTTGTAGTGTTCTTACTAAGTACAGCAAAGTGTACATTTCCTTTGTCGTTTACTTCCTGAAAGAGGGAACATGAGAGAGAAGCTTGTTGATTCCTTGGTTGATATCAAAGTGTCTTCATTCTATCAAACTGGAATGACATAGTTTAGCCCAGGATAGACTTCCAGGTTAGACATCACTTTCCCTCATAATTTTGAAGGCATTGCTCCATTGTTTCCTAGCTTCAGGCATTTCTGTTGAGAAGTCCAATCTATTCTGATTCTCAGTCATGGGTATATGGCCTGTTTCTTCTACCTGGGAACTTTTAGGATCTTCTCTTTAATGTTTAAAATTTCACATCTTCAAATTTGCCTTCCTTGAACTCTTAGACTAATTTTTGTTCCCTTGTATCTTTCCACAGTCCCTTGACCTTTTTTGTTTTCAATTTATTTTACTGAAGTACAGTTGATTTATAATGTTCATTTCTACTGTACAGCAAAGTGATTCAGTTATACATATATCTATTTTTCATATTCATTTCCTTTATCACAGGGTATTGAATATAGTTCCCTGTGCTATACAGTACGACCTTGTTGTTTATCCATTCTCTATATGCCCTTGAGCTTTTTCTTAAACACCCATCACAACCCTATTTGTGTAATTATTATATTCTAAATTAATAGACTTTATTTCTTAGAACAGTTTTGGTTCACAGAAAAATTGAGCAAATAGTACAGGGTTCTCAAGTACTTCCGTCTCCCCACAGTTCACCCTTCATCTCTTGTGTTAGTGTTGTACATCTGTTACAAATGATGAACGCGTATCGATACATGGTTGCACATCAGGGTTCACCCTTGGCATTGTACAGTGTGTTCCATTCCATCAACAATTCTTTGACACCACGTGGATGTCCTACAATTTCATTCAATCTGGCCCTAGCTACCCAGAGTTATAGTGTCAGATCCTACAGGTTAAGGACAAGGTCTCTAACAAGACTGCACCCATGTCACACAGGAGCCACAGATGGCATCCTCACGATGTCAGCACTTCTGTCCAACTTGGTTATAAATCCGGTGATTCCCACAATGCACCTTCACATTTGGTGCTTAGAGTGACTCACTGGAAGCACTAGACTTTGGATTACGGTTTTTTTTATAAAGTACACAAATAGCCAGATGAAGAGATACACAGGGCAAGGTCTGGAAGAGTCCCAAGCGCAGAAGCCTCAGTCTCCGGAGCTGGAGGTGCGTCACTCTCCTGGTACCTTGATATGTTCACTATAATCAGGAAGCTCCATCGAGCACTGGTGTTCAGACTCTTTATTTGGGGTTTCATGACGTAGGCGTGATTCAGTAAATTAACTGGCCCATAGAGGAACTCACTCTTCAGCACCCTCCCCTTCCTGAAGGTTGGGGAGTGAGCCTGAAAGTACCAACCTTGTAATCTTGTGCTTGGTCTTTCTGGTGACCAGCCTCCATCATGAAGCTTTCTAGGGCCCCTATTCCCCCACCCACATTTCAGCCATGAGCTACCTCCTTAGCATAACAAGGACACACTGGCACTCATGAAACTCCAAGGGTTTTTGAAAGACTAAATATATATATACATATATAATTATACCACGTATTGTCCGTAATGTCATGTATCTACCATTATAGTATCATACAGAATAGCTTCACCATCCTAAAAAAAAAATCTCCTGTGCTTCACCTACCTTATCCTTCCCAGTATTTTCCAAACCCCTGGCAACCACTGATTTTTTTTTTACTGCTGCTATCATTTTGCCTTTTTCCAGAACGTCAAATGGTTGGAATCATATAAGAGGTAGCCTTTTCAACTGGTTTCTTTCACACACAATATGCATTTAAGGTTTCTTCATGTCCTCCACGGCTGCAAGTCTTTGAGCAGATATGTATTTTGCAAATATTTTCTCCCAGTTTGTGGCTTGTCTTTTCGTTCTCTAAACAGTGTCTTACATAAAGAAGAATTTTTAAATTTTAATGAAGTCTAACTTGTCAATGTTTTCTGTCATGGATTGTGCTTTTGATGTTGTATCTAAAAAGTTATCATCAAACCAGAGGTCACCTAGATTTCCTTCTGTGCTACCTTCCAGAAATTTTATTGTTTTGAGTTATAAATTTAGGCCTATGATCTATTTCAAGTTAATTTTTGTGAAGGTGATAAGTTCTGTGTCTAGATTCTTTTAAAAAAATTTTTTTTCTTTTGCATGAGGAGGTCCCGTTGTCCCACTACCATTTGTTGAAAAGATTACCCTTTGTCTATTGAATACGTTTGCTCCTCTGTCAAAGATCCATTAAATGTATTTGTGAGAGTCTGTTTCTGGGCTCTGTATTCTGTTCCATTGATCGGTTTTTCTATTGCTGATACCCCACAGTCTTGATTACTGCAGCCTTTTTTTTTTTTGGCAGGCAGATTCTCATCCACTACGCCACCAGGGAAGCCCTGCTGTTGGGTCTTTGTTACTGTGCGCGGGCTTTCTCTAGTTGTGGTGAGCGAGGGCTACTCTTCGTTGCGGTGGCTTCTCTTGCTGCGGAGCACGGGCTGTAGGCGCGCGGGCTTCAGTAGTTGTGGCTCGCGGGCTCTAGAGCTCAGGCTCAGGAGTTGTGGCGCATGGGCTTAGTTGCTCCGCGGCATGTGGGATCTTCCTGGATCAGGGCTTGAACCTGTGTCCCCTGCATTGGCAGGTGGATTCTTAACTACTGCCCCACCAGGGAAGTCCCTACTGCAGCCTTATAGTAAGTTTGGACGTTGGGTACACACAGGCCCGTGACTTTGTTCTTCTTCTTCCAGTTTGGGTTGGCTCTTCTGGGACTTTTGTCTTTCCATACAAACTTTCTAATCAGTTTGTTCATATCCAAAATATAACTTGCCGGGATTTTGACTGAGATTGTGTCAAATCAGGTTGGGAAAAACTGACATCTTGACAATAACAAGTCTTCCTATTCATGAATGTGGACTGTCTTTGCATTTATTTGTATCTTCTTTGGTTTCTTTCATCAGAATCTTATAGTTTTTCTCATAAATTTTGTACATATTTTGTTAGAGTTTTACCTAAGTATTGTTTCACTGTTTTTGTGCTAATATCAGTGATATTGTGTCCTTAATCTCGAATTCCAGTTGTTTATCGCTGTTATATAGGAAAGTGGTTGGCTTTTATATGTTAACTTTGAATCCTGCAACCTTGCTATAACTGCTTATTAGTTTTAGGGTTGGTTTTTTTTTGGTCAATTCTTTGGGACTTTCTACATAACCATGTCACCTGTGAACAAAACCAGTTTTGTTCCTTCCCATTGCAATTTTTTTTCCCATTGCAATTATTTTAAAATGTCTATCAGACCACAAACTCTGAGGGCAAAGTTTTCATCTTATTGTCATCTCTTTTATGCTCAGGTTTTTATTTTACCATAGATTAAATTATTGCACTAAATAATTTAGCTAGAAATAAAATGCTTCTAAGTTACTGCTATTTTGTCAAGTACTGTTACTCCATGGTAAGTACAGAAAACTTAGGCAAACTGTGCCTCCGTGTCTTTGCATGTTAAAGATGATGTTGTATCTGTCTTTGACGTAAGGACCAGATAAGACTGCTCTATACATCAAGTTCTTCGGACAGTGCTTGGAACGTAGCCCTTAAGAAATAGTTTTTCAGTTTTTGTATTAGGATAAAGCTATTACTTTTGTGCACTACCACACCTAACCTTCAACAACCAGCAAACTTCAGCTCAGACGGACAAAGAGTAATAAATGCCAAAGAAAAAAGTTGTAACGCAAAGAAGGCAGGAGTCGAGAAGGGTTGCGGAGCCCGTGGGTGTGGTGGAATTTTAGGGCTGGCTGGGAAATGGGCGAACGGTAGGTTCTCGGGCCTCCCGATGTGTCGGAGGTGATGGGGGACTAAGTGACCGTGAGGGCGGATGATCAGCAGTGCGCTGGGGGCTCCCGGCCGTTAGGCAGGGAACTGTCTGGAGAGCGGAGCAGGTGGGCGGGAGCGGCAGAGCAGGCGCACGCCTCGCCCCGCCCCCGCCGTTACCATGGGGAGCGGGTCACCTGACCGAGCGCGGAGACGGAAGGCGTGGGGGGAAGGCGCGGGCGGAAGGCGGGGACGCGCGGCGCGGGCGGTCCTTGGGCGCGCACCGTCCTCCTCTCTCTGGGTCTCGGAAGTCTGAGCCAGTGACCGGCGGCGGCTGCAGTGTGTGCGTCTCTGCGGCCTCGGTGAGCAGCCCTGGGCGGGGAACCGGGGGACTCTCACACGGCGTCTCGGGCGCGGGCGTGGGGCCCCGGGCAGCTGGGCGGAGGGCGTCTCGCGCTGCCTTCCCCTCTGTGGGCTCCGCTCCGCGCCCTTCCCGGCGCCCGGCCGGGCCCGGGGCGAAAGTTTGCGCGAGCGGTGCCCTTCGAGAGCCCACGACCCTGTGGGTTTCGGGGTCCCGTCCGGGGGTGGAGGGCGAGCCTGGGGCCCGGCCGGGGGCGACGCCCGCCGCCCCCAGTCCCCGTCCGCCTCGACCCTTTTTGTTCGTGTCGGGTGAGCTATCCGGGGCCGGTGAGGGGAGAGTCGCCGGCTGCGGGCCGTCCTGGTGTCGCGTCCCCGGGCTGGGCTGCGTCGCCTTCCTCGGTGGCCGCTTCGAAACGTTGGGACGTGGATGGAGGAAGGAGGTGTTCGTTGCGCGGGCGAAGCCTTGCCTTTCGGGAGGGGGAGGGGGAGAGGTGTTCGCGGGGCGCTGGCTTCTGGAGAAGTTGGAGGAAAGGGAGAAACGCCCCCAGCAGGGTGCGCTCAGCAGGAATCCTCCCTCGAGGGTCGCGATTCTCAGCTTTCGTTTCAGGATTCGCTTGTAATACGGAGCAGGCGGAGGCATGTAGATGTGGATAAAGTTTTCCCTTTTTACCAAAATGGATTAATTTAAGCAGGGAGTCTCCTAAGGTGCTAATTTTTAACGGGAGATTTCTAGGTTTATCTGGCCTGTGTATATTATCTGCACAGCTGTTCACGGTTATTTTTAATATTATGTACCTCTCTTAGGAAGTACGTTTGGTTTACGAATCTCACGACATCCAGTTGTTTCAAAGAAGAAACAGTTGATTAAGAAGGAAAGTTACAGGGGAACCCAGCCGCAGCCTGGTTAGCTTTATCGCCAGTATATTACAAATGGTGAAATAAAATGTGTCCATTCTTTTAAGTTTTTCTCTTTGAGGTTGAGGGCAAACGGTAAAAATGTGTTTGTTTTTTCTTTCATTTTCTCTGTTACCAACTTCGTTCTACGAACTTCTGTTCTTTGAACGGTGTTTAAATATTATAGATCAGATAGTTTGTGCTGCAGAATAAAAATAAGGATATGGAATGTCTTTTTTTTTTTTTTACATCTCTATTGGAGTATAATTGCTTTACAGTGGTGTTGGAATGTCTTTTAATAGGTTCAGGAAAGAGTCATTCTATTATAATTCACATTTAATTTTGGCACCATTAATTTTTAGTTACGTTTGGGCATTATAAGAAAGGATATGAGAATCGTGACTAAAAGAGGAAGCATTTACTAATAGTTGGCGGTTGAGTGTACTATTCAGTAAACAGTTCCTTTAATTGAGCATGACTCAACTATTTTTTCTTTCTTGTTTTTTTTGTCGGATTTAGGTACTTCTTTAGGTAGTAAATGCCATAAGTTTCTAAAAAGAAAGATTTCCCCCCCCCAAAAAAAAACAGCTGTTACATCTAGTCATAGTTATATTCACATTTATTCATTTCTTTCCAAATGCTGCCAAGATTTTTTGCACATTTAGTTTTTGAGGAGGTAAGCAGTTACAGGGCTCAACATTTAAGCAAAAAAAGGGTATACAGTGTAAAATTTCCTTCCTTCAAGGTTCTCTAGCCAACCATATTCTCTTCCTTATAGGAGCCAACTGTTCGGCATTTTTTAGGTATCGTTCCAGGGATATTTTATACCTGTACAAACCTATAAATATATTTTCCCCCCTTCTGTTGTTTTTCTTTTTTATTGTGGTAAAGTACCCGTAAACTTTACCATCTTAACCATTGTTAAGTGTACAGTTCAGAGGTATTAAATACACTGACATTGGTGTGCAGCTATCACCACCTTCCATCCCCTTGAGTCTTTTCATCTTAACACTGGAAGTCTCTGCGCATTAAACAGTAACGCCCCATTCTCTCCTCCCCCCAGCCCCTGGCAACCATCGCTGTACTTTGTGTCTTTATGATTTTGATACTGCAAGTACTTCATGTAAAGTGGGATCACGTATTTGTCTTGCTTGTGTTTGGTTTATTTCGCTTCGCGTGATGTCCTCAAGGTGCATCCATGTTGTATCAATAGTACATTGCAGAGTTTCCTTCCATTTTTAAGGTAGGATAAAGTTCCGTTGTGTGTGTGTGCGCGCGCATACATATGTGTTGACATTTTGTTTATCCATTCATCTGTCGATAGACGCTTGGGTTGCTTCCACGTTTGAGCTGTTGCGAGTAATGCTGCTGTGAATGTAGGTATACAGATACCTCTTCAGGTCCAGATTTCGATTCTTTTGGGTGTATACTCAGAAATGGAATTGCTGGATCATACAGCGTTCTATTTTTAATTATGGGGGGAACTGCCATACTGTGTTTTATAGCACCTGTACCATTTTACATTCCCGCCAACAGTGAATAAGGGTTCTAATTTCTCCACATCCTCGCCAACACTTGTTTTATTTTTTTGATAGTTGTTACTCTGGCTGTGAGGTGGTATCTCATAGTTTTGATTTGCATTTCCGTAATGATTAGTGATGTTGAGTATCCTTTCGTGTGCCTCTTGGCTGTTGCTCTATATTTTTTGGAGAAACGTCTATTCATGTTCTTTACCGATTTTGTTGTTTTAGGAGTTCTATAAATATTCTGGATATTAATCCCTTATCAGATATGATTTGCAAATATTTTCTCGCATTCAGTGGGTTGCCTTTTTACGCTCTTGATAGTGTCCTTTGATGCACAAATTTTTTAAAATTTTCATTAAGTCCAATATGTATTTTTTCTTTTGTGACGTGTGCCTTTGGTGTCATATCGAAGAAACCATTGCCAAATCCAATGTCAGGAATGTTTTGTCCTGTGTTTTCTTCTAAGAGTTTTATTGTTTTAGGTCTTACCTTTAGATCCTGGATCCATTTTGAGTTAACTTTTGTATATATTGTGTTAGGTAAGGGTCCACCTTCATTCTTTTGCATGTGGAGATCCAATTTTCCCAGCACCATTTGTTGCAAAGACTGTCTTTTCCATTGAATGGTCTTGGCACCCTTGTCAAAAATCATTTGACCATGTATACGAGGGTTTATTTTAGGCTGTCTGTTCTATTCCATGGGTCTGTGTTTGTCTTTATGCTAATACTATACCATTTTGATTGGTTTTTAAAAATTTTTTTTAAATTTTTGGCTGTGTTGGGTCTTTGTTGCTGCACGTGGGCTTTCTCTAGTTGCAGCGAGCCGAGGCTACTCTTCGTTGCGGTGCGCAGGCTTCTCAGTGCGGTCGCTTCTCGTTGCAGAGCATGGGCTCTAGGCGTGCGGGCTTCAGTAGTTACCATTTTGAATACTCTAGCTTTATAGTAAATTTTGAAATCAGGAAGTGTGAGTTCTCCAGTTTTGTTTCTAAGATTGTTTTCAATTTCTTTCAGCAGTGTTTTGTGGTTTTCATTGTACAAGTTTTTTACCTTCTTGATTAGATTCGTTAAGTAGTTTATTCTTTTTGATGCTATTGTAAATGGATTCGGTTTTGTGTTTTCCTTTTCAGATTGCTTGCTATTTACGTATAAAAATGCAGCTGATTTTTGTGCATTGACTGTATCCTTTTACATTGCTGAATTTGTTTTTTAGTTTTAATGCTTTTTTGTGGAGTCTTTAAGGTTTTTTAAACCCTAAACATATAAGGTCATATCTGAAAACAGAGATAATTTTACTTCTTTTCCCGTTTGGATGCCTTTTATTTCTTTTTCTTGCTCTGGCTAGAACTTGCAGTACTGTGTTGAAGAGTAGTGTTGAAAGTGGGCATGCTTGCCTTGTTCCTGACCTTAGTGGAAAAATATTCAGTCTTTCACCATTGAGTGTGATGTTTGCTGTGGGTTTTGCATATATGGCTTCTATTATGTGGAAGTTGTTTTCTTCTCCTATTCTGTTGTGTGTTTTTATCATAAAGTGGTGTTGAATTTTGTCAAATGCTTTTCCTACATCAATTCAGATCTTGTGTTTTTTGCACTTCATTTTGTTGATACGTGTTACTTTGAACAATTTTCATATGTTGAGCCATCTTCGTATTCCAGAAATAAATCCCATTTGTTAAGAGGTGTCTAACCCTTTTAAAATGCTGTTGAATTCTGTTTGCTAGTATTTTGTTGAGGATTGCATCAGTGTTCATAAGGGGTGTTGGTCTATAGTTTGCTTTCTTGTGTCTTTGTCTGGCTTTGGTATCAGGGTAATGCTGTCCTCATAGAATGAAAGTGTCCCCTTTTCAATTTTTTTGCAAAATTTTGAGAAAGATTGGTATTCTTCTTTAAGTGTATAGTAGAGTTCACCAATGAAGCTATCAGGTTCAGGGCTTTTCCTTGTTGAGACATTTTTGATTACTGATTCAGTCTCTTTATTAGTTTTGGGTCTATTTAGATTTTCTATTTCTTAGTCTTGATAGGTTTTGTGTTTCTAGGAATGTGTGCATTTCATCTAGTTTATCCAGTTTTTTTAGTGTACAGTTGTTTATAGTGCTCTCTTGTAGAGAGACTTAATGTTTTATTTCTGTAGAAACTCTGCTAGTATTTCCACTTTCATTTTAACATGTCGAGTTTTTCCTAGTCCATTTAGCTAAAGGTTTGTCGATTTCGTTGCTTTTTTTAAAGAACTAAATTTAGTTTTCATTGATTTTTCTTTATTTTTTCTCTTCTCTTTTTTATTTATCTGTTACTTGCTTCTGCTAGCTTTGGGTTTAGTTTGTGTTTCTTTTTCTGGTTCCTTAAGTTCCCCATTCCATTTAACGCAAATTTGAGCATACTTTATATACTGCACTAAATAATGCTTTGTTTTTTCCAGTTAATGTGATAATATTTTCAACCTCGTTTACTATTTTGTGTATCTAGTACTTCCTCCTTTGTTGAAAGAATTTTGCTGTTAGAGTTGGTGCTTCAGTGAATAAAATGTTACATTTGTTGCTTTTTGTATGTAGGTACGTTTATAGACTAAAACCTGAAGTGGTATTGCTGGGTTGGAGGGTATCTGCATGTACGATTTTAGTAGATATTGCAAACTCACTCTTTGTGGAAATTATACTACTTTACACTTTTACCAGTAATGTATGAGTGTTTCTCAAAGCCTCATTATCAGAGAGTGTTGTTCAGCTTTGGATTTTTGCCAGTTCAATAGGTGGGAAATGGAATCTTATGGGTGAAAAGAAGTTATACTTCGAGTAGACTTCATATGACCATCTTTCTCAATTGCTTATCATGATAGTCTCCTGGGATATTTATTAAAAGAGTAATTCCTACGTCCTTCCATGAAATCTGTGTCGGCTTGGTAAAGTATTTTTAACTAGTGCCCAGATAATTCTGATCTGATGGTGAGCCAAGTCTGAGAAACACTGCCATGAAGACTGTTTAGGACTTTATCACAGTGTGTTGCGTGACACCGTATGTGAATCGTCTGGAATGCTTATGAATCCACAGTGTACTAGAAAACATGATCATTACTATTTATCATCTGGGTCCAGTGAATATTTTTTATAATTTAGGTCATTTTATGAATAACTTGCAGAAATGAAAATAAAGGCACAAGGAAACACGGTTTTACTAGAAACAGAATTTTAATAACAACTTGAACATAAGAAACCAAAAATTTTGTTCTGAGTTTTCCTGGTTTTGAAGGTATAGATAGCTGAAACGGGCAACATCTTTGAGTGCAACTAATTGCTCATCCACTGTCATCCATACAGTTGGGAGATACCCTTTTTATAAATATTGTTCCAGATTTCAGTTACATCTCTAATATATCTTAGCTTATCATTACTTTTAGGTTTTTTTCATGCACTTGGTTGTCAAAACACAATACTGGATTTTAGATTTCATATCCATCTCTAATAGGTTCTAACGTTGCTGTTCAGTAATTTTTGTACTTGCGTTGTCAAAATGCAGTATTTTTGCAAACTTTCATGGTTCGTGATTTTGCAGGGATGACCATCTGACTTACATTTGCAAAGAATTTTCATTTATACTTTTATAAATACCAATTAGAGTAGTCAGTGCAACAGATTTTTAAAAATTTCTCTACATTGCTATTTTCATCTGGTCACCTTTGTTTAACTACCTGCCTTCATTTGGCTACTTAGAAACCAAATCCAGTAAGTTTTGCTGTATAGATATAAAAGAGGAAAGAAGATGGTAAATATCCTTTTAAACAGGATCTAGGGACTTGTTTCAAAATATTGCATGATAAAGTGCTTTCTTCAGAATGACTAACTGAAAAATTGTATTTTTTAAATTAAGTATAGGCATATTGTTTACTCATTGATTTTTAAGTTTGAGGAATTTCAATTAGGATATCTTCATCTGAAAACTCATAGTCTGAGGTTTGCTTTTGATCAATTCCCTCATTATCATAAAAGTCTAGAGTACAGCTGTTTCTTTGTATTCATTTCTGATTTGTCTAATGTCTTCCTCCAGTTTATTCTCTGTGCCATCATGGGTGAAAAATGAAAAATCCCACATTTTCTACTGTGTTCAAAGAATACAGTTTAGAAGAAAGGCTACAAAGATGGTGTCTCCAGACTTCATACATTTTTGGAAGAGGATGCAGTACTTTGGGCAACACATACTGAAGGATGACATAATGTATTCCTAGAATGAATAAGAATGATTCTACTTTTCCTATTGTCATTTTAGTTTTTTCTTTAGCATACTTGGGAATAACGGATGAATAATGATTAAGTAATTCGTAGATACATTAGCAAAACTGTTTCAAGATATGGGAAAAATAAGTTCACTAAGATTCCGTAACGCATCTTAGATTTATGAAGGAGTCCAGTTGAACCCTTGTGATATTTGTAAGGTAGGGTGATTTTACTCTAAAGATTTTTTTTCCCAGTTCATCCCTCCCTCCCTTTCTTTTGTCTTAAGAAAGAATAAAAGTCGTGAAATAGAAATTCTGAAAAAAGAAACTCAGAATTTAAAATTGTGTCCATTGGACACTGATGGTATACAAAGGGTTAAAGGGCAGATTTCTGGACTCTACTCTTTTAGTTTCTGGGGCCAGGACTCAAGAATCTGTTATTAACAAGATTTCCAGGTTATCCTTATGGACTTGAAGACGCCATGTTTTAGGACCTTAAGAAGGTTTTTACTTTACTACCATATGGAAGTACTTTAGATTACTTCTCTGATAGAGCATTTCAATTGTTTCCTGTGCTGTGAGGTGATAATCTCACTGTGGTTTTGATTTGCATTTCCGTGATGATGTTGAACACCATTGCATGTATCTGTTGACCATCTGTATGTCTTCTTCGGGAAAATGTCTGTTCGGATCCTCTGCCCTTTTTTTAATTGTGTTTTTTATTTTATTTTTTTCGTTGTGGAGTTATATGAGTTCCTTTTTTAGCTTGGCTGTTAATCCTTATCAGATGCGTGATTTGCAAATATTTTCTACCATTTGGTAGGTTGCCTTTTCAATTTATTGTTTCCTTTGCTGTACAGAACCTTTTTAGTTTGATGTACCACTTGTTTATTTTTCTTCTGTTGCCTTTGCTTTTGGTGTTAAATCAAAATAGTCATCACCAAGACTAATGTCAAGTGGCTCATTGCCAATGATTCCTTCTAGAAATTTTATGGTTTCAGGTCTTATGTTCAAGTTTTAACACATTTTGAGTTGATATTTGTGTATGGTGTAAGATAGGGCTCAGATTTCATTCTTTTCCATGTGGTTGTCCAGTTTTCCCATTTACTGAAGAGAATGTACTTTTCCCATTGTATATTTTTGACACCTTTCTCACAAATTAATTGACCATACATGCGTGGGTTTGTTTTGGGGCTCTTTATTCTCTTCTGTTGGTCTATGTGTGTGTTTTTATGCAGTATCATAGTGTTTCAGTTACTATAGCTCTGTAATATAGTTCGAAGTGAAAGTGTGATGCTTCTAGCTTTGTTTTTTCCCTCAAGTTTGCTTTGACTATTGGGGTTTTCTATGATTGCATACAAATTTTAGGGTCGTTTATTTTCTTTCTTTTAAAAATGCTATTGGAACTTTGACAGAGATTGCATTAAATCTTTAGATTACTTTGGATAGTATGGACATTTTAACAATATTAATTCCTCCAGCCCAGGAGCACGGAATATCTTTCCATTTGTGTTGTCTTTCATTTCTTTCATCAGTGTGCTGTAGTTTCAGTGTACAGGTCTTTCACCTCCTTATTTAAATTTATTTCTCTGATGCAGTTGTAAATGGGATTGTTTTCTTAATTTCTGTTTCTGGTAGTTAATTGCTAGTGTATAGAAAGGCAACAGATTTTTGTATATTGGTTTTGTATCTTCCAACTTTACTGAATTTATTAGTTCTAACAGTTTTTTGGTGATTCTTTCAGCTTTTCTACGTATTAGTAACATTTCACCTGCAAATACTGACAGTTTTACTTATTCCTTTCCAACTTGGGTACCTTTTATTTCTTTTTCTTGCCTAGTTGCTCTGGCTGGGACTTCCAAGAGTATGTTGAATAAAAGTGGCAAGGGTGGGCATCCTTGTGACTACATTTTTACATCCCCCACCCCCGTTTATACTTTTGATGTCACAGTTTACATCCGTTTATCTGTGTTTCCCTTAACAAATGGTTGTAGCTGGTTGTGTTTTGTTTTGTCTTTTAACCTTTATTCCAGCTTTGTGATTAATCCACCATGTTTACAGCTTTAGGTTACTCTGAGTTTTTTTATATATTTTCTTTTACCAGTGGGATTGATACTTTATGTTTTCCTGTTACTAATTAGCACCTTTTTGTTTCAACTTAAATCCCTATAAAATTTCTTATAAGGCTGGTCTAGCGGTGATGAACTCTGTTAGCTTTTGCTTGTCTGAGAAACTCTTTACCTTGCCTTCAAATCTGAAGGACAACTTTTCTGAGTGGAGTATTTTTTTTTAAAGATTTAATTTATGTTTGGCTGTGTTGGGTCTTTGTTGCGGTACACAGGCTTCTCCTTGCGGTGGCTTCTCTTGTTGTGGAGCACGGGCTCTAGGTGCGTGGGCTTCAGTAGTTGTGGCACGTGGGCTCAGTGGTTGTGGCTCGCGAGCTCTAGAGCGCAGGCTCGCTAGTTGTGGTGCGCGGGCTTAGTTCCTCCGTGGGATGTGGGACCTTGCCGGACCGGGGCTCAAACCCATGTTCCCTGCATTGGCAGGTGGATTCTTAACCACTGCGCCACCAGGGAAGTCCCCTGAGTGGAGTGTTCTTGGCAGCAGTTTTTTCTTTCAGCGCTTTGAGTTATATCCTGCCACTTCCTTCTGGCCTGTCTGCTCAGAGTCTCTTGGGAGTTCTCTTGTACATAACAAGTTGTTTTTCTCCTGTCGCTTTTTAAGATTCTCTCCTCATTTTGATATTTTAATTATAATATGTATTGGTGTGGGTATCTTCATCTCTTTTTTGGAACTCCCTGAACTTCCTGGATCTAGATGTCTGTTTCCTTCCCAAAATTAGGGAAATCTTCAGCCATTGTTTCTTCTTTCTTATGTGAAGGAAACTTTCTTCACGTAAGTTTTCTGCCTCTTTCTCTCCTTTCCTTCAGAGAACCTTACGATGCAAATGTTGGTTAGCATGTTGTCTCATACCTCTCTTAAGCTATCTTCATTCTTTTTTCTTTTTGCTGCTCTGATCAGATGAGTTACACTGCCCTGTCTTCTGCTTTGTTTCTTCCTTTCTTCAGATTCATTTCTTCCTTTTTTCTGCTTTGTCTAGTCTGCTGTTGAACTCCTCTGTTGTGTTTTTTAGTTATTGTAGTTTTTAGCCTTATGATTTCTACTTGGCGCCTTATATTTTCAGTATCTTCTGAAATTCTTACTTTGTTCATCCATCGTTCTTCTGAGCTTGGTGAGCATCTTTATGACTGTAATTTAAAACTGTTTATCAGGTGAATCACTTTCATTAAGGTCTTTTTTACAGAGCTTTTATTTTGTGCTTTCGTTTGGGTCATATTCTTGTTTCTTCGTTTCCCTTGATTCTCTTTGTTCAGATAAAACAGCCACCTCTCCTAGTCTTAAACGACTGGCCTCACAGATGAGCCTTCTCGTTCGACCCTGCACTAGCTCTTGGTTGTATTTCGTAACCTTGCAGCTTTCCCAGCAGCCTGCTTTAATTGCTTTTGGCTCCCAGTAGTTGAGGGTGTGTCAGGTCTGTCACTGGCCCAACGGGGAGGATTGTGGTCAGCACCTAGATTCGGGCCGTTGGGAAGCCACGCTCTCAGGCAGCAGTTTTAAAAGTATGTGAACTTACCTGTTTCAGGGGAAGATTGGGAAATAGGCATTTCTGTCTGCTCCCTCTGCACTGAGCCCTGGTAAGACTGCCAGTTGACTGTGGCTTGTTTGCTACAGTCCTGTTGAACTGGTGAATACAAGCCCCGCTGGCCACCAGGGCCAGGCTAGCCAGGGATGTCCCCTGTGGGCGGCAGACATGTACACTGGCACTAGGTCCTTGCTCAGAGACGCTGGCTGCCTCGGGTGGGACAGAGAGAGGGAGAGTGCACAGATGGTACCTGCTGGCCCTCCCAGTTTCTGGAGAGAATTATAGCCCCTGGGTGTGTGTTTAATTACAAGCCTGCTTGCTCTACAGGCCCCAGCTTTGAAGATAAGGTAATCGACCTCTTTTACAGGGAGTCTGGGGTGCAGTTCAGTCTGCTGTCTTTACACTGTGCCCTGGAGGAGAACCTGTTAAGAACTGTTTTCTCGGTAGGCCAGCTGGTGGGGCACCAACTTGTATGGGTTCCCCAGTTAGACCATCACTGGGCCGCACTTTTGGGCCGACAGAGCCAGATGATGGCGCCGTTGTCCTCTCCACAGATGCAGCGTACTGTTGGCTTGGTGGTGGTGGAGGGGACTCAGGTAGGGTCTTCCTCACACCTGAAGCTGCCTTCGGGGTGAGCATATCATACAGGTCCAGCCCCTTCCATGCAGCTGTCAGTAGGAGTGCCGTCGTCCTGGGGGACGTGTGAATGTACACCCTGCTGGCAGCCAGAGCCAGGTGATCAGGGGTTGTCCCCTGGGCGGCAGCTACAAAAACCGGAGCACCAGATGTGTTGCACCGTATTTTTTTTTTTTTTTTTTTTTTAAGATCAGTGGTTCTGCAGTCCTGAATTTTCATCATCCCAAGGTTTTTTAAAAATAACTCAGACTAAACAAGCTGACAAACATTGTTTTACCTTGAACGATCACACCATTTTTAAAAGGGGAGGCCAGTTGTAGTGGGTGGTTTGAGAGAAGGAATGAGTCAGTCGCTCAGAAAATGATGAGTGGTGCCATTTAGGTGACATTAACGGGACATCTTCACTAGCATGTTTCCTACTTTGTTGATCAGAGCATTGCTGCTAGAAAGCAAGTTAACTAGTTGTTCCAAAATATCATATACAGTGTCTGAATTTCAGAGTTCTTTGGTCTGTGCACATATTTAAGGACCAAGGAAGTTACCCTGACATTGCCCTGAGGAGGTAGAGGGTCAGATGGAAAACTTGATACTGAGGCAGAATTAGTCAAATTCTTTTTGTCTTCAGTTGCTCTGGAAGAACCCTGAAACTGTTCGAAGCACTGAGAAATCTCTTAGTAGTAATTGATTTGGGGGGTTATCTTCTAAAGGCCTGCACCACGGCGTGCAGAGGCGTTCAGTGAGGTGTGAGATGCAAGGAGGTTGCCGGAAGCATAGAGTGGGCCAAGCCTGGGTTTAGGGGTCAATGAAGAGCACCAGTTCTTTTCAGGAATTAGACCAATGAAACAAAGTTGTTACTTTGTCAGGAATGTTGTGAGCAGACCATTAGAGTAGATGGCAAAGGTGTGGTGCCTGCTGATCTCGGGAGCAGCGAGAGCTGTAAGCTCTCCCTTCTCACTGATTGCTCCGTCGGCTGAAGGGAAGGCCTGCAAAGAGATTTTGTCTTCAGTTGGTAGAGTCATAGTGTTTGATAGAGTTTTAAGTGAGAGTAAAATGGGAATTCTCACACTGATGTAATGGAATTATTTTCAGAGTTCTCTCAAATCTCATTATTGATCATTCTGAAATTCCAAACATAATTGAAAGGATTTCAAGAGTAGCCTTGTGGTTCTTCAAAAAGGGCTAAGTATTTTTTTAAATATTTATTTATTTATTTGGTTGCACTGGGTCTTAGTTGTGGCAGGCAGGCTCCCCAGTTGCGGCTCATGGGCTCCTTAGCTGTGGCACACGGTCTTCCCAGTTGTGGCATGTGAACTCTTAGTTGTGGCATGCATGTGGGATCTAGTTCCCCGACCAGGGATTGAACCCGGGCCTCCTGCATAGGGAGCGTGGAGTCTTATCCACTGCGCCACCAGGGAAGTCCCCAGGGCTAAGTATTTTTGACACTTAGCTTTAGGTCAAAGGTTTAAGTATACCATACAAGTGAGTTAATGGAGTCCTTCAAGAAAAATAATACAAACATTTATTATTCTCCTGGAACGCTTTTAACAGTGTTGTTCGAAGTAGTAGGTTTGTTGGGAGTTCCCTGGTGGCTTAGTGGTTAGGATCCCAGGCTTTCATGGCCCTGGCCTGGATTTAATCCCTGTTTTGGGAACAGAGATCCCATAAGCTGCTCGGTGTGGCAAAAACAAAACAAAGCAAAAAAAAACAAAAAAAACCAAACCCAACAAAGTAGTAGACTTGCAAGGTGAGACGATTAGAACTTTGCAGTAAAAGTTTTAACCATATCTTCTTTACTGTAATTTTGATACTATTGGCTAAAATATTTGATAAACATTTGTCTCCTGTCAGGATAAGGTATTGTGTTAGATAAATAAAAAATTAAATGTGGGCCTTGATCTCAAGTAGCAGAGTTAAACATAAACTAGCTGTAATGAAAGGCAGAGTGAAACTGTAAACTGAGAGACACAAATAATGTCAGACTGAAGTCATCAAAGGTGACCTCACAGAAGTCACCTTGACTAAGATTTTGATAGAAAAGTCCTGGGAGAATATTCCAGGAAGAAGACAAAGCTTTTATAAAGATGTGGAGACACAGAAACACTTGACCTGGGTAGGAAATGGCAAGTCATTTGTGGCTGGAACGTTGTAATGTTTGGAAAGAAACTGGATGAAATGAGACCAAGAAATAGTTTGAAGTAAAAACATTGAGGAATCCTTTGTATTTTAGAAGAATGGTGAGATTTAATTAAGGGCAACATACTTAAAATGAACAAACTAAATTTTTTAAAAAGTATAAGTTGGGGTGATATTTGTTATTTTTAAAAAAATTCTGGGAAGCCCATTTCTTGGCCTGAGTGTGGGTATGAGTGACCTCAGAGTTGTTGAGACAACTTCAGTTAATATTAGTTTGAAGAAAAGCTTCTGTGGGGATAAAAATTGAGAAAACTACTTAGTGAGTTTTGAAATGAGCCACTCATCCATTTCATTTTTCATGAGGAAAAATGGGATCTTGTAGGTGACCAGTGGCAGAACCAAAAATGGAAATAGCACCTGGATTACTGGTCAACATTAGTTACAGTGAATTTAAAATGATTGTGTTTATGATGTCGATAAAATGGTTGAAAGTTTAAATAAAATGGGTTTAAGGAGAAAGCTTCTAGGGAAGTGATCTTTTGAGACACAAAAGGGTACTTCATTTTGTTTCCCCGGATTAATAGAGTTAAGCCGTGTTTGATTGTGCTTTCTCAAGAATTTGCATTTTATCCACAAACCTAGGCCCCGTTTTCCTCTTCAACACTGTATCAGGCTACTGCTATTCAGCATTTTACTGGAGGTTCCACCCCAGGGCAATTAGGCAAGAAAAAGAAATAACATGGGCAGAGGATTTAAATAGACATTTCTCCAAAGAAGATATAAAATAGCTACTAGGCACATGAAAGATGCTCAACGTTATTAGTCATTAGGGAAATTCAGATCAAAACTACGATGAAACGCTGCTTCACGTGCAGTAGGGTTGCTGTAATAAAGCAGACGATAGCGGGTGTGTACTGTGCCGTCTTATGTAAGGGCCTTGAGCCTTCACAGGCTTTATGTGTGCGGGCGTGGGCAGCGGAGCTCTTAGAACCAGTGCCCCGCAGATGCCGAGGGACAACCGCACTGGCCAAGATAGAAACTGGAACCCTCTCATGCGCCGGTGGGAATGTAAAGTGGTGCAGTCACTTCAGAAACCAGTTCAGTTCCTCGAAAAGTTAAAGAGGATGCCCATGTAACCTGGCAGTTTTACTCTTAGCTGTATACCAAGACAGGTGAGCGTTACGTGTTTACACACAAGTTTGGACGTAAATGCTCATTAGCAGCATCGCTCAGAAGTCAGAAAGTGCAAAGCCACCCAAAATGTCATCGACTGCCACCCAGAAGTGTCGTATCCATACAATGGAATATTGTTCAGCCATTAAAAAGGAGTGAAGTACTGGTACCTGCTACAGCACGAATGGACTTCGGGAGCATTATACTAAGTGAAAGAGACTAGACACAAAAGGCCACATGTCCTGTGATTCCAAGTTAAATGTCCAGAACAGGCAAATCGAGAGGCAGAAAGTAGATTCATACTTGCTGGGAGCTGGAGGGACGGGAGAATGGGTGGGCATGGGGTTTCTTTCTGGGGTGATGGAAATGTTATAATATTAGGTGATAGGGACGGTTGCACAACTCAGAATGTACTAAAAACTGTCGAATTGTATACTTTACAAGAGTGAATTCTGTGGTATGTGGAGTGTATCAATGAAAAAGCCTGTCCTTTAGTACCCAGCTAGGAGACACAAGCCATATAGTAATTTGAGCAGTGACAGTTTAGTGTACAGAATTTTAACGATACCATGATTGAAGACACAGGGCTTGGCCCGTCCGAAGTAAAGAGAACTTTAAAGGATACAGGAAGAGCACGTTTTTTAAGTGTCTGCTCCCCCCAGGGCTGAGATAGAGTGCCCCAGGATGAGCTGTCCTCTCCCCGTATCGGGATCCAGGCTTTGTTGGAGAGAGTGCAGCCGTCGCTCAGTGGACGGTGAAGTTGCTGAGATACCAAACTTCTGGATAAGTCTCCCTTTGGGGTGCTGCACCTTGGAACTCGCCGCAAGCCACAGGAAGGGGATGCTAGGGAAAGCTACTCGTGAGGGATGCCTTGCTGGTGACCCCATTGCTGGGAACTTGCTCGACAGAGTACTGGGGACGGTTGGCTGCTGTGCACTGCGGGAGCTGGGTGCTTAGGCTGCTCGAAGGTGGCGCCTGGCTGGAGCCGTACACTGGAACTTAGAAAAGAAAAAACCCTTTCTCCTGCAGTGTGCTCCAGCTTCCTCTGCTGACAGAGATCAGCATCTTGCCACCTGGTGGAAGAGCAGATAATTAGAGGGCCCATCTCCATTTCCACAGAGCAGCAGATTATGGGTGGATTTTGATTGGGAGGTAATAAATTGATATGTCAAACCCTGTACCAATTTAGAATATATTCTGTTTTGTTGGGTTTAAAGGAAGTGTTCATCTCAAAACAGCTAAACAAAATTTTGGAGTGTATATCCCTGTAATTCTTTTAGAGAATTGTGTTTTAAATTACTACAAAAAGCAATTCATGGTCACTAAAAATCGTTGAACAATATAGGAATGTTTAAAATATAAAAATGTCCCTCTTATTCCTCAGTCCCTTACCATCTATTTCATTTCATTTCTCTTAAAGATAGAACTCTTGTTAACAGTTGGTGTGTATTGTTTTTTTTACATATACACATTTATGTAATATGTGTATATATATTTTCCTAATAATAGAGGTTTTATACATAGGTAACACGTATGAGCTGTTGTAGATTTTTCTTAGAAGGATGTAATAATACTGGCTCAGTTGCCAAGCCCTTGTGTAAGCTAGATGAGTCACATAATCGTTCTCTTTGATTTTCTTTTTTTGGGGGCGGGTGGTACGCAGGCCTCTCACTGTTGTGGCCTCTCCCGTTGCGGAGCACAGGCTCCGGACACGCAGGCTCACAGGACCAGCCGCTCCGCGGCATGTGGATTCTTCCTGGACTGGGGCACGAACCCGTGTCCCCTGCATCGGCAGGCGGACTTTCAACCACTGCGCCACCAGGGAAGCCCCATTTTGACTTTATAAACTTCAGAAATCAAGGGGCTTTTTACTAAGGGAAATTTAAGATCTGTAATGGATGTAGTTTGATCACAGAAGGGAGGAAGAGGTAGTTTGGCAACCGTTCGTCAGCCAGCAGTTTTTAGTATAGCTGCACGCTCATATTTTCCCATGTGTTTTGCAAATTAAATGTCTCTTGTGTTAAACATTTATACACGTTTATGTGTATGTTGCTGGCTGCATGTACTGTTGAAATTTCAATAAAATCTGAATCATAGAAATTTTTTATTTTTTCTTCAGGAAAATCCTGCAAAAATGTCTCTGTACCCATCTCTTGAAGACCTGAAGGTAGACAAGGTGATTCAGGTATGTGTAAGTCCTTTAATTTAAGTACTTTTTTTTTTTTCCATGTACTCTGCCATACGTTCTGGTTATAGGTGAAGTGAAGCAAGAAACTTAAATAGTAGATGTATTTGTCCGTTTTTACACTTTATAAACTTTGCAATTTTTTCTAAAGTTTTTCTAACTAAAAAGTTAGAAAAGCTAGAGATTCTTCTTCATTTCACTGTGGATTAATGGGTACACGTTATTATTTCTTTGAAACGGGACTGTACTCTTCAAAGATAGCTTGGTTTTATAACTAAGGTTTAAATGAAATACATTTTGTTGTTGTTGTTGTTGCGGTACGTGGGCCTCTCACAGTTGCGGCCTCTCCCGTTGCGGAGCACAGGCTCCGGACGCACAGGCCCAGCGGCCATGGCTCACGGGCCCAGCCGCTCCGGGGCACGAACCCGTGTCCCCTGCATCGGCAGGTGGACTCTCAACCACTGTGCCACCAGGGAAGCCCTAAATTAAATACATTTTTAAGTTGGTAAAATATACTCCAACTTCTTAGACGTTCATTGTCTTGTTTAAAATTCGTACGTTGTTCTTTTGGGTTTTCAGGTATGACAAGTCTTTAACATAAGTGTCTTCTCTGAAGTTAAAAATCATAGAAATAGGGAGGTACATACTGCTTTAGGAAGAGTAGTAGTGTAAATGCACAATGAAAGTGTAGTGATTTGTTTCTTTTTAAATGTAAGCAGCAGACAGTTTACTTGTTCCTGCTGTAAGTGGCTGTGTTAGTACAGTTTTTCTAATTTCATTAAGTCAGAAATTTTTGTATTCCTTTATGTAAGTATTAGTTTTGAAGATAGATGCTTCTGCTTAAGAAGAAAGTTTGCGTTTGGGATCAATTCTTGCAGTTCTGTAAATTTTTATTTTTCTTTTTAACTAGAGATAATTGTATTTAATGAACCCATCGTGTTTCCAGTTTGCTTTCAACTTGTTCTCTCAAAGTCAGAATTTTTTCAGCTGTCATTTGTTCTTCTAATTTGACAAGACAGATTGAGCGCCCTGTTATACTTCTTTATTGCTAAAATCTTTTTGATATGATAAATGTGATGAAATTCTTTCATTTTGAGTTGTTTTGGTACTTCAAAGTTTCTTCCCCTAAAGATCATTTTACTTGAGGTCTTGACCTCAGTTTACTCTAAATGAGATTTACTTCTTAACAATTATTTAACGAACATAAAAACGTTTATTAGAAACTTGTGAGAAGAATACAAGTGTTTTTTAGGCAAAATGTTGGCCCTTTTAGGGTGAAAAAAAAAACCCAGCAAAAATAGTAACAAACGTGTAGCTGAAATTGTTAGCCGTGTAGCAGTGATGGGATAAAAATGGGGCGGGGGGAGATCGTGACCACTTGTTTCCATCATGGCGCCCCTATGGATGTTGATGGGTGGTTTGTAAAATCTCTGACATCCATTCAGCTGCAAAGGCTTTGGTGCCGGACCGTTTTAAGTGGACTGTTCGGTCATCTGAAATCTTTTTTTCTTTGGTATTTTGTCATTGTTTTTCTCATGGTTTTTATTTCCACAAAGTTCATCTGAACAGGCACTTTCTTTTTAAAAAGCTTTTATTTGAAATATTTACCCTTCAAGAATAACAGTTAAGCCATTAATGTGATATCAGAGCACTAAGTGATAGGATTTGCAGATGGGTCTGAGAAAATGACTAATTTCCTTTTCGTGCTTTTTTTTTTAAGTTTTGATGGAATTGAACTTTAAATTAACCATAGTAGACATTGAGCAGAGGTTTTTTATTTTGAGAGCAGCGGAAAGAGAAGGAAACAGTTGATACTGGCAAATGTTGGATTGGAAGATAAAGAGGGCTATAGTCTACGTCAGGCTGACCTCTTGAAGGAGAGGCAAATTATATGGGTATTTCCATTAGAAGACTTCTTATGTCCTGAGCAGAAAGCTGGCTGCCTGGAGATGTAACAGCAAGTAAGGAGGGGGACAGATGGTTCTTAAATTCTCACTGGATTTTAAAAGATTCCTAACCCAGCCACCGCAGTCTGGGGCTGGTTTTATTTTTTTTTCTTCATTTTCTATGGTAGGTGATACTTGGGCTTTTGTTTTTGAGATGCCTCTGTAAAGGTGGTGTTCATTTTCTTCTCTCCTGGCCTTTTATACCACGGCAAAACTAAATCGCAGCATTCTGTAAACTGTCTTACAATCAACGTTAGGCTTGTGGCTTTCAGTATCATGCAGTCCCTGAACCTCCCTGTCCCCTGTGAGTCTTTGAAAGGAACCTGTGGTTGCCACACCTGTGCAAAATAAGCTGGTAAGAAACCGTGATTTCGTCAGTTTCCTGTCACAGTGAGCAGAGATTGACACTGGTGGCTCCATGAGCGTGGTGTCTCCACATGCTTTCTGTAATGGCAGAAACAACACACTCTGGCATAACTGTGCGCTCCTTGGGACACTCCCTGCCTCCAGACACCATCCCCCTCCCACCCTTTTTTAAAAAAATAGTTTGAGATTTCGAAGTATGTGTGAAATGCTGTGCTACATTTAATGGCTTACAGTCCTTAAGCCCTTATTGTACCATCTTCCTTTTGTTTTTACTACAGAATATATAGTAAGTAAATACATAACTTTGCAGAGAGCTTTTTATATATATTCTTCAGTATTCCTTGGATGAGAACAATAGCAGTGAATGAAAGAACAGAAAATAATAGATCAGTGTAAAAAAGGATCAACTTTTTAAAATTAGTAAATTCTGTTTTTTCAGAGCAGTTTTTAGGTCCACAGCAAAATTAAATGGAAGGTAGTTTCCATGCCAGTGACCCCCTCCCAGGCACCTCCCCCCGACTCCACCTGCACAGTGCATACAGTGCCCGCCTTCCCCCTGCCAGCATCCTCCCCAGCACGGTGTATTTGTTACCGTTGATTAACCTGCCCTGACACAGTACTGCCACCCCAAGTCCAGAGTTACACTTGACGTCCATTCTTGAGGTTGTCCGCTCTTGGTTTGGACGGATGTGTGGTGACATATGGCCACTGTTGTAGTGTCGTGTAGAATATTTTCACTGCCCTCACTGTCCTCTGTGCTGTCCATTCCGCCCTCCTTTTCCAGAATGTCCTGTAGTTGGAGCCTTTTCTGATTGGTGTCTTTTGCTTAGTGATGTGCATTGAAGATTCCTCCATGTCTTTTCATGGCAAGCTCATTTCTTTTTAGTGCCGAACGGTATTTTTTTCCTTAGAGATTAGCCAAGAAGCAGTCCACTGGCTACTAGCTCCTTTTAGCTGATAGCTGGTGAAAGGATTTTCATAACTCAGCATACTTTGAGTCTGTGGATATGTTTAAAATTATAAAGATTTTCATGCTGCATTTTATTTCAGTTTAGATTGTGACAGATTATGAAACAGTAAATATTAAAGAATGACTCAATAACAAGCATATCAGAACATTTACAATCCAGAGAGTGAGGTACCTTCAGTGGTTTTGTAGACTTTCCTTATTTAATTAAGCTTCCATCTCTCTAAGCATTTTTGGGACTACTCTTAGCATTAATTTCAGTGCTAGGTTGATATGTAGGTATAAACTTCATTACCTAATCGACATATTTCTGACTAAGTAAAAAATGATATTAGAGATGGGTCTTACAACTTCCTGCCAACCAGTGACATGTGTCTATTTTAGAAAGTCAGATGTATCTGTAAAGGAAAAAGGAGTTCCTTCAGTGGAATACTTAAAACGACACAGGCTGCAAAGGCAGCCCTGGGAGGAGTTCCTGGCATGCTTGCGCATGAGTTGTACTGATTTTAAAGTTTCTGCAAGCTTGACAGTTATAAGTTACATTACTTTACCGTCATTTTTATGTCAGTGATACGGTATGTGTTTTGCATACTTTGTATTATTTATGTATTTAGTATAACATAACCCCTTCTCATACTTGCTAAAATGTAGATAAAATTATTTCAGTGGGATATGCTAAAATGGCGAAATAAATATAAGTAACTTAATAAATATTTAAATTTTCAGGTGTTTTTCTGATATATGACGTTTTATATAAATACGGTTAAGCTTTTTTCACATGTAAATAAGATACTTAGACTAATTAGCAAAAGAATAACGAAAACGTAGTGTGTGTAACCTTCATTTTATAATGCATTTTGAAAATATTAATTTGCAGTAGCACTGAAACGTTGATTATGTTTAGAATGGTGCTAAGTCGTGTTATGCGATAGTGTTAAATATTTATAACATGAAATACATTTTTGATTTGTGGATTTTCTTTGAAAAATATATTGCTGAAAGTGTTTGGAATTAAAATTTCTTGAATAAAACTAAAGTGTTTTAGTTTCTTTTTGGAACTACTGGATTTAACTTACAAATTATATAACAAGTTTATCTGTATAGCATTGGTGTTAGAAGTTTCTTCTTTTCTTTTTCAGGCTCAAACTGCCTTTTCTGCAAACCCTGCCAATCCAGCGATTCTATCTGAAGCTTCTGCTCCCATCTCTCAAGATGGAAGTAGGTTTATACTTTGGGTTCATTCTCCTTGAACAGAGATACTTGTTAAGCCTTCTTTTGCTGAAATAGGGAATCCAAGATTTTTTTTTTTTTTTTAACATATACAGCATGAAATGGTGGTTAAAGCTCTAATAGTAAGAAGAAAAAAAATGTTCATTTCAAAAAATGACCCTTTAATCAAGAAAGTGAACTGTGAATATGAAGGTGTGTTTTATGACTTAATGAAAATTAAGTTAAATGGAACTCGCCGGCTGAACTGTCCTCTCTTTGCAGGGCTCGGGGGTCGGTAGAGTTGAAATTTCCAGCCGCTTCCTTCTGAGGGAACTTCCCAAATCCTGGAATCTCTCCCCGGGTTTCATATCCTTCTTCCTGGTCCCTTCTCCTTCTAAGTTCATAGGGATTCAGGACAGAACCCTTAAATAACATGACTTAAGATACAAAAGGAGTGTTAAATGGGTTTTTATGGCCTGTCATCTTAGAACATTGTTCCTTTTAGAAAATTCATTTTAAGTCACAAAGCATGTCAAAAAGAGCTTTTGGAAATAGTACCTGACTTTGCTACTCGGTTACATACTGTCAATATTTAAATGTACTGTTTCCAAGATTTCATTGGTATGTGCTTTTAACATTCCTAAAATGATACGACACTAAATAAATTTACAAGCTTTCAGTTTGTTTTTTGGTAGTTCAGAAGAATCATTTCATAGCTGTGTTTACTGAATGAATTTAAAAAGTAGCTGGCTGGACAGTGTACATTTTGGTCCGTTGTTCTTAAGTGGAGAATCAGTGGTATGTTTACAAAATTCCTAATCAAATAGGTTTAAGAAAAAGGCAAGGCAAGGTAATCTGGAAAAATTCTTTCTACTCTTGAGTATTGTGAAATCTGAGGTTTCAGTTCAAATGTCTTATTTTACTTTCATCTTTAACTTTTTCTGTGTTTTCCATTTCTACTTGTCATTACAGAGAGAGTGGGATTTTCCGAATTGCTAATTTAAATCCATCTTAGATTTTATAAGTTAAATGTAATTTTTTAACACAAGTAAAAGTCCATAATAACAACAGTTTTTGAGTATTCTACCAATGTTTTTTCTTTATTCATTTATTCGTTTATATTAGATCTCTACCCTAAACTGTATCCGGAGCTCTCTCAGTACATGGGCCTGAGTTTAAATGAAGAAGAAATACGTGCAAATATGGCCGTGGTCCCTGGAGCACCAAGTCAGGGGGTATGTATAGTGTGATTTTGAATATATGAAATCATACTTTACACGTAGATATAAGCTAACTCGTCTCTGTGGCTAACACAAACGTATAACTTGAGCATTGACCTCTTCCCAGGGATTTTAGATTGCCTTCTAGATATCGCTTTTTATGTAGTCTACTTACGTGCTGTGGCCGCTTTTCTAATTTATTAGGAGTTAGAGATTCAGATGCCTCTGACTGGTCCATTCTCCATCTTCTGCATTCAGTCAAAGACCTAGTGATTCTGTTTCTACTGTGTTTCTTCTATTCATGTAATCCATTCCAGTCCTGGTATGACCCTATTCAGGGTTTCTGTACTTGTAACCTAGATTATTATAGTAGTCTCTGACGTTTCCTCTAGTAACTTCTCATATCAGACAGTACTAGGCTGCTGCTAGACTCATCATTCTGAAATATAGGTCTGTCATACCTTCTTTTTGCTCATAATCTTCTAACATTAAGTCTAAAGTTCCTTGAAATTAGACACCAAATTCTCGGCTTAAATATAGTGTATCTCAGTCTTTTGTTAAGATTATTGCGATAAGACCATAGTACTTTATAGCACTTGTCGTAATTATAGGTAAATGCTTAACTTCATGAAGATGGCGTCCATGTCTGTGTTGTTGCCATGACCCCAGTGCTTAACACAGTACCTGGCTTTTATTTATTCACCAAATATTTATTAAAAACTTACATGAGTCAGGACAGTTGGGACGATAGAAACCACACTAGAGTTTTCAACAGAGATAACTTAAGAAATCACACAGACAGGTTGAAGAATTTAAAACAAAAGTGGAACACAGATGTAATTGCAGAAGGTAGCTGCTTCTCCTAGGACTGGGGCGCTACACAGGGTGGAGGTTGGAATTATCAGAGCTGACAGGCATGGTGGAAGAGCCCCATGACCTGGGCCTCAGAGGCGGGGACGCTGGCTGTGGGTACTGGTGCCTCTGAGGGGTTGTACCAGGGAGGCTGGTCCTGGGAGGGTCGGTAAAATCTGGAGAATGGAATCAGCTGCTGTCAGCAGCGTTAAGGGATAGACTCAGGCAGTGCTGCTAGCAGCAGGGGGCAGGCAGGAGGAACGAGACACTTGCCCTCTTCCGCGTGTGCTGGGCGCTAACCAGAACCCCCGGCAGAGGACTGCGTCATCTGCATGGTCAGGCCCCAGCCGCACCAGCTAGGGTGGGTTCGGAGCTGACAGTAGCTTATACCTGGTGCTGCCTGCTCCTCTGACCATTCAGTATATCCACATGCTTCCTTATAGTTTCCCCTTAAAAGATGCAGTTCTTCCTAAGATTGAGGTTCAGCAAATATTTTCTATTAAGGGAACCATGGTAAGTATTTTAGGCTTTGCTAGCCACATATGTCAGTACAGACAGAGAACTCGAAGGCCTTCAGGCAGAAGTGAACTTGGCAGACCTGAGAGACAAGGCCTAGGTGATGGGCAGACAAGGCAGAACATGGTAGCAGATGGCATTGGAGGGGTTGGCATTGGAAGGGTAGTCAGGGCCAGGTGGCCTGCAGCCTCGTAGCGCATGGTAAGGGATTGGGCTCTGAGTTGTGGGAGTGACATAATCGGATTTATTTAAAAAAGGTTTCTGTGCTTGCTGTGTGGCACATGAATAGAGGGCAAGATGGAGGCAGGGAGACTATCTGGAAGGTTATTGTAGCTGCCCTGGGCAGGAGGGGGCGGAGGTCACGTGGTGTTGATCATGCGGTCTTCTTAGTGAGAATACTAGGCAAGTGCTTAACAAAACCTGGTGGAAAGAATGAAGATTTCTTTTCCAAAAGTAAGGCCGCTCCAAAGCTGCTCCTTTTTTGGTCCTATATTCCAGCTAAACTAAATAATTCATTTGCTTCTTAAGTTTTTCTTTTTCTATCCTATTACCTAATTTTCCTGTGCTCTCACAGCTATAATCGTTGACTTTTTGTAATTCTTCAAAAGTTACATTTTCTGGTATTGTGTTCTAATTTGTAGTATAGCTCTGTGTGTTACTCCGATAGACCATCAACTTTAGAATATGGTATCATAATTACCATGAATTCTGGACGAAAAGATTTGCGGTCTGTGGTATGTGTATAACGGTGGTTCCTCTTTCCCTATCATTGCTGCTCTGAGCATCACAATTACTAGGTAGATCAGAGCTTTTTATGACAGATTCCAATTAAGAAGCCTTGGTAATAAATAAGCTCTTCCCTCACTGTCTCTGGTAGAGGGTCCAGGGTCCACTTAAAACAATAAACTGATTTTGGTCAAGAAAACTTGAAAAAATGAGGAACTTGAAACAATGGTACCTGACAGAGTCCCTAGTATAGCTATTCTAGGGCTGTTTGGTGTGTCTGTTCAGTTGGTTAATCCATAGATGTTTATCACTGGGGACGAGAAATACCATTTGAGTGTCTTGTGTGTGTCAGCACTCGTATAACATGCACTTTTCATCCTTACAGTGGAGCTGTGAGCTAAGAAGTTTTCCCCTTTTATAGAAACTCTGAAAGCCTAAGTAGGTTGTTGAAGATCAGGCCATATAAAAGAACCCTCTGGAAAATGCTGAGTGAATTTCAATAGTATGAGATGGCCTTTATAACGTTCAAGGATAATTTGGCTTGAAGACAAGCCAAAGTACACATGGAATGGAATAGATGCCAGTGAATTCACAAGGCAGCAGACAGTCTCTTGGAGACACGTATGTGGGAATAAGTTACCTGAAGAATTAGTTTAAAAAAAAAAAAGTCATTTTTGCAAAATATCAAATTTTATCTGAAGGAAATAATTTTCAGATTATATTTTGGGAAACCACAACTGAATATACTCAAGTAACTTATCATTTTAGATTTTTTCAGGGAGAATGTTTCTAAATATTGACAGGTTGTGTGTGTTTCTGTCAGCAGTTGGTAGCAAGAGCTTCCAGCATGAACTATATGGTGGCTCCTGTAACTGGTAATGATGCTGGAATCCGCAGAGCAGAAATTAAGCAAGGGATTCGGGAAGTCATTTTGTGTAAGGATCAAGATGGAAAAATCGGGCTCAGGCTTAAATCCATAGACAATGTGAGTATTTTGTATTGTTTATTTGAATTTGTCTAAATAGTTACTAAGTGATCAACGTTAGAATAATTTTAAATGTAGGTGCTTTAAGTAGTTTTAATGGTGCTCTGTGATCGAGAGTATTTTAAATCTGACGTTCCACGTGGAGACGCCGCCCCGTTCTGAAGAGGCAGAGTTGGGACTTCCAGCATTACCTTGAATGAAATTTTTTTTTTCTTTTTTGAGTCCTTTTCTTGGAATAAAGTTGATTAGTCTGCCTGTAAACATAACAGTTTATACAAGTAGAATTCTGGCATTGAAATAGGGCAACACATGAGGAAGTTAAGGGAAGACTGACCGGTGAGAATCAGTGGTCTTATGATGTGTGTTTTTAAACTAAATGAAGATCATAGAACTTGTTGTAATGTGGTTTTACAGGTCTGTTATTTCCATCCTTCAGTTAGGGTTTAATGAGGCATTTTCTAGGCAACAGTGACTTTCAAAAGTACTTTAGGGTTACTTTTGCCTCTCACCTGACCAGACTGAAGAAATTAAACCCAGTTACTCTGAGGAAACATTCAGGAATGTTGAGGATGTGCTGAGTCTTCACCCCGATTTGTGGGTTTGGGCATTATTTATTGGATTCCTTTTCAGTCTTCGGTCTTCTTAGCTCAGTGTGACCACCTTTGCACATAGAAAAGGATGGTGTGGCCCACGGCGGAAGGTGGCTGAGGGCACTGTGTTTGTCTTTGCACACTCGTTGCTTTTGCAAGACACGTGAGCTTGCTGCTCTGGGAAGCTCGGACGTCTCTGCCCTCCCTTCCTGTTCGGTGAATAGAGTATACTGCTGCCCCTTCCTCTGTCCTAAAGGAGGAGGAGACCACACTCTTCACAGCCCGTCCCCCATAGCAGTCATCCTTGCAGTGGGTTTGTCCCCTTGGCCGAAGCTCGTTGGTCCAGCCACTTTGCTGGGTGCCGCCTAGTTTCAGGCACCGCCCTAAAGTGTAAGACATGCGACATCATGTCTGACCCAGCTTAAGGTGGGAGAAAGGATCCAGCCTTACAAATGCTTTCGTATTGATGTTTTACCATGCTTCCTTTTCCTTTATGCTTACTTATTTATATTGTACGCAACATCTGAGATTGAGAGTTTACATAAGTAAAAACATCCCTGTGGGTTTAGTTCTCAGTTAATTGTACTTGAGTTTTCTGTATTCACTTCATAGTAGGTTCTTTTAACTGGAATGGTATTGAATGTGCCCACCTTTTTAGGCTGTTAAATCTAATCGTAGTGATTATGCATAGTTTAGCAAGTGGGCAAAGGAATTCTTCAGCTCAAAAGGTAGAGTTCTGACCTTAGACTATCGTTTTTTAAACTGGGAGAGAAATCACACAACTTCTAACACTTTACTCCCTTTCCCCCTAAGTAATGATCAGGTGCTAATACCTGTTTGGTATTTTATCAAACTCATAGAAGCTTACATTTATTATAGTAATCTGACTTTATTTTCCTTAATCTTTTTATTCCAAGATGGGGGCGGGGGGTGATGGAGGTTGGTCGGGTGGGTCATGATTTGAGGTAGAAATTACCACTGAGATCTCACTTTTTTACCTATTTCTTAGGGTACTGCCTTGATAAAATTTTCAGTTTCGTTCTTGGGGATAATGACACAACTCATGTAATTTTTAAATTTTTAAATAGGGTAGATTCCTAACCAGTTGGTTCCTAATTTTCCAGCATTTTTAAACATGTAACAGTGGTAAATGACCGGTGATTTTCCTGTTCTCTAGGGTATATTTGTTCAGCTGGTCCAGGCCAATTCTCCATCCTCGCTGGTTGGTCTGCGATTCGGGGACCAGGTGCTCCAGATCAACGGGGAGAACTGTGCTGGCTGGAGCTCCGACCGAGCACACAAGGTGCTCAAGCAGGCTTTTGGAGAGAAGATCACTATGACCATTCGTGACAGGTGAGCTGGCTAAACAGTCCACGGGGAAACTCAAGACTCGTTTTCCTTTTCTTGGGCTTTTAAGGTTCTGTGAATATAATATTTTGTTGCAGAAAATGATCAAATGTTACTGGTTAGCCTTCTACCCTTGCAGCTGTGCAGTGCAGATTTTTCTTACGTAGTTTGACTTTTTAAAAATAGCATTCTGGTTTAGCATACACTTTATTCCAGAGCTTATAGAAGTTGGTCCTCTAAGAAGTCACTTTCCTTTCTTAATCTGTTTCTCTAGAAAATAGAAAAGAAGGATAGAAAGGTAACTGAGCAGCGGGCGTCTCAGCCTTGCTTTCCGGTTTCCTGCTCAGGGTAGACACGTGGTGCAGGGCCCCTGCAGAACTCCACGGGGTCTGCGGGTTCAGAAAACCCAGTCTGGCCTTTTGGGTGGATGAGGCTCTAGTTGTCAGGTGGGAGGATGGAACGCTTTCTTTAGCTTGTTTATTTATAATGGAAACATTCAGCACATGTACTGTGGGCTTCCTTCCCGGCCACATGGGCGTTGAGAGTGGACCTGTATCACATTGTTAGCTTTGGGGGTTTTATTCGTCTTAGTTAAATTTGTTTTATCTACCTGTGTGTTTCCATATCACACATGGTAGGTGGTAAACATTTTGTAGAGGAATGCCACCTTTGCTTTATATCTAAGGAAAATTTCAAAAAGTAACTTGGACTAACACGAAGACATGACTGTTGTGAAGTTTATAACGTGCAGTTCGTATTTTGTCATGAAACCTGTGCAGTCACGTGGCAGCAGAGTTGCAGAGTGGGCAGGTGCAGCTGGCGGGCGGCCGGCGCACGCAAGCACACGGCCGTCTTAACTGCCTTTTCTCCTAAGGGGCTGGGGAACTTCCGTCTCGCTGCTTCTGTGGTTCTTCTAAAACAGAGCAAAAATATCTTCTATAAAGTTTTCGAAATCAAGATGTGAGAAATATTTTAAAGGTTCTAAACAAAATAAGTTAAAAAAGATAAAAATTCATTTTTAAGACTGATTTTTGTTCAAACCTGTCTTCATGTTAAATTACAGCGAGTACTGTAATTTCAAGGGAAGAGCATATTGATAAACTGCATGAAGGTTAAGTCTTTGATGCTTATAAGAAGGAAATCGTAAGGCAGGCAAACCGTAATGGAGAGAATTTCTTAAAAAGTCATCTTTTGCACTAAGATGCACAAGACCTGTGCCATCCATACAAAGTAGCTCTCACTGGAAGCAGTGAGTTTATTGTGACAAAGTATCCAGTATGTCAGAATGGAAATCCATGAAAATGCTTACTTTGGAATTAAAGTTTTAATTGAAGCCATTATGTTTACAGGCCCTTTGAACGGACAATTACCATGCATAAGGACAGTACTGGACATGTTGGCTTTGTCTTTAAAAATGGAAAAATCACATCCATAGTGAAAAATAGTTCTGCAGCTAGAAACGGTCTTCTCACGGAACACAACATCTGTGAGGTCAACGGACAGAATGTCATTGGACTGAAGGTCAGGAGCACAACTTAGGACTCGCTCTACTGCAGTTTGATTTTAGCAAAAGCGTCTTTTTCATTTGTCTATTTCACTGGTGCTGTTATTGACCAACATGTAGAAATGCAGTGGGGTCCTGGGCTCTGGCCGTGCTCTCAGGCTGGGGCTACCACCTGGAATTGTGGCTCCTGTAGCGGGGGTGGGGGCAGGGCTAGGCTAGCTCTCTGAAGTCCCTCGACCTAGAACTGTGGAGACCTGAGCGTTGAAGATTTTGAGGACACTCTGGATGAATGATTGCTTTTTTCAATCCAGGAGTTGTAGGAAATGTGCACTAGTTTATGTTCAGATTAGTACTTCATTCTTATGGTTTATTCCCTCCACATATTCCTAAATAGAACTATTTTGAGGTCTAAAGGTTTTCATTAAGACCTGCTCGTTTCATTAACCTGGGTTAAGAATACACAGCCAAGGGGCTGTGGTAATATTGTATATGGGGACAGTGATTTGATCGTAAGTGATGAGAAGAATGATTTGTTGGTTGACATTTTCAACTCGGTTTACTTAACAGTTACCACTCATGAAATTGTGATTCTGCTGAATTAAAAACTTGGTAAAGAAACTAGAAAAACTATAAATACCAAGGGTCAGGATTTTAGAGACGATTTTAGAGACATTAGCAAAACCTGAGAGGACATATGTCTGAGAGGACATGTTTTATATGTATTTAATAAAGCCTCAGTAGAATTAATTTTCATTGTGTGTTTTCAACAGGACTCTCAAATTGCAGACATACTGTCAACAGCTGGGAATGTAATTACTATTACAATCATGCCTGCTTCTATATTTGAACATATTATTAAACGGTAAGTAGACAAATTCTTCAATCTGATGCTACGTTCATGTGACCTCACAGAAGCACTGTGCTTCTTGTAATTCTCAAACCTTTGGGTTTTTTTTTTTTTTTTACCTAAGAGATGACATCGGCATTATCTAGAATTATCTAGAAATTTAAAGTAAATTTAAATCAGAGGAGTTGGTTGGTAAGGATGACTCCTCACCAGTTCCCAAGTATGGAATAAAATCCACTTCCTAAATTTTGATGTTTCCTAGTAGAAAAAGGGAGGTGGGCAGGCTCTCGTCTCAGTTTTCAGTGAAATCGTAGTTGTGGTCTGCCTGCAGCTCCTCCGCTCCGTAGACACCTGCTTGTGGTTCATGAAGAATTCTTGCATGTGGGGTGTTGGAGAAACAGTCTTTTTTTTTTTTTGGCTGTGTTGGGTCTTTGTTGCTGCGTGCAGGCTTTCTCTAGTTGCGGCGGCTTCTCGTTGCGGAGCATGGGCTCTAGGCACGCAGGCTTCAGTAGTTGTGGCACACGAGCTTAGTTGCTCGGTGGCATGTGGGATCTTCCCGGACCAGGGCTGAAACCCCTGTCCCTGAACTGGCAGGCAGGTTCTTAAGACTGTTCCCCCAAGGCTTCTCTGGTGGCACAGGGGTTGATTCCCGGGAGCGTGCAGGCTTTCTCTAGTTGCGGCGGCTTCTCGTTGCGGAGCATGGGCTCTAGGCACGCAGGCTTCAGTAGTTGTGGCACACGAGCTTAGTTGCTCGGTGGCATGTGGGATCTTCCCGGACCAGGGCTGAAACCCCTGTCCCTGAACTGGCAGGCAGGTTCTTAAGACTGTTCCCCCAAGGCTTCTCTGGTGGCACAGGGGTTGATTCCCGGGAGCATCTCAGGAGGCAGCAGAGCGTGTGGCGTGTGCTGTCCGTCCTCAGGGCTGGGCCTGGAAAGCTGAGGACGGAGAACAGAAAGGGGGTGGCCAGGGCTGTCTGCCCAGCAGCTTTTACGCTCTGGCTTGGCTCAGCCAGCGTCGAATTCTTCTTGCAGAATCTACCTTGCACGTGGAAATAGAATTTAAAATATTAAAAACATACCACCGGTAATGGTTTGTTTCAGCTTCTGGGTAGAATGCAGCTAGCCGCTCTTGGGGTCTTGGCAGGGAGAGTTGTCAGGACTGATCCTGCAAGAGCTCACTTTTCTTAAACCAGTAATAGCTCCCACCCACTTCCTGCCAACAAGTGGCATTGTCGTTTTCTGTCTTCTTAACTATCCAGCCTTGATACAAGGACTTTTCTGTATCTTATCTAACTTTACTAGCCAGGATGCAGATAGCTTTTCACGCTGGGTATTTTAGATCTGAACTCATTAAAAAAAAAACAAAACCTTCCCCTGCATTCCAACTTGATGCTAACAGTGCTAGTTTGGAGTTTTCTCAGTATTTAATAAAAGTGACTCTCTTGTAGGATGGCACCAAGCATTATGAAAAGCTTGATGGATCACACCATTCCTGAGGTTTAGAAGCCGCGGCGCAGTACAAACTTCACTGAAGTTCTCCCGTTTACATCTCTGGCAACGTACCTTTCTATTAGCACATGAAGCTTTCTAGGAGCCAGCAAGCATATGCTGCATGAGGCCCTTCCTGTCTCACGGTAGGGCTGGGAATCTTACTGTCTGATCCGACATCTTGTTCAGACTTCAAGATAGTTGTAGCCTTATCCTGATTTTACAGTTGAAAGACTTACTTTTGTAGACTAGTGTCTTTAGTGGAAACCAGATGCTTTTACAACCCGGGTCATTAGGATGACTGATCCAGGCTCAGCTCGGTTGGAACCAGTCACCTTCAGTCCTGGCTATCAGGTAGTGCTGTTCGTTCATGTCACTTTAGTTCTAGGGTATATGTGCATTTTTACTGTTACCATAGTGCATTTAGAATGATTACTTTTTTCTTTCAGTTCTGTTTGTATAAAACACCAATTAACACTGGTTTCATTCCATGTAAGCATTATTATACAGTGTATGTAGGCTGCAAGACTGTACTGACTATCATTACGTTTTAACTACCTTTACTTAATAGGCTTGGACTGTCACCTTAACAAATCTAGAATAAAAGCCAAACTCTTGCTGCCTTTCTAAAACCCCCGATGCAATTACACGGACAGTAGCCCAGAGCAGTGTAAGGGTACATGTTGAGCAATATAGCACAGCTGCTTAGCCGCAGTTGAGCTTTTCTAGTCCTTGTGTAATGGAAACTTTTCCTCTCAAAGTTACTGGTGTCACTTTCTGAGAAATGAATCACTAGATATGTAATGTAAAAATTCTTGTACTCACTAGGAGAAACTTTGACTTCTTTTCCATGTGTAGATGAAGTGGGATAATACCTGGTTTCGGCACTTACATGTAACGCAGCTGCTCTGGGCTGTCTTAATTTGCTCCATTTCCTGACCCCTCCCTGCAAACAGAATGACAGCGACACTTCATCCTGATTTGTTTTTCCTTCTCTTTGGTTTATGCCTCTTCTATTTTAATTGAAAATGTATAAATAAAGTTAGATTTTAGTCTGTCTGTTATTGCATCATTGGAAACAGTAGGCCTGTGGGAGACATTCATCTCCCAGAGCGGCTGCCACCCGGGAGCCTGAGGAAAGCCCCTCTGTACTGAGGGGGCCTGAGTGGCGGGAGAAGGGCCTCCAGCCGGGAAGCTGGACTGCACTGAGCCTACTGATCTCCCTGGGGGCACCCAGGCCGAGTCACAGTTAACATTCAGCATACACCAGGGCTTGTAAACGGTGTAGAAAGATCTTACGTCACATACTTGCTGCGGTTCAGAGGTCGTCAGTGCTACTGCTTCACAGCTTACCTCGTGTGAAATTCAGAAAAGCCAAGCACGGCACGTTTCTCAGTTTGATTCTCTACCTCGTTATCTGGACTTTGGCCTGAAGATAGTTACTGAAGCAGAGGAGGATGTTCACGGTACTCAGTATGGTTTTCTAGAAGGATCAGTACTTGAAGTACCCAGTACTTCGTTAATAAATCATTTAAATGAGAAAATGAAAACTGCTTTCATTACAGAAAAATATTTTTAATGTCATAGAAAAGATGGGCATTTAATAGCTATAATGAAATAAACTGTTCCCAAGAACTGCTAATCCTTCCCCAGGTTCTTAGAATCGGGGCCAGTCGGTTACAGAAAGTAAGCACTCCGTGGACACACATCCCGAAACCCAGTGGGCAGCAGTTGTGCCGAGTAGGAAGACAGAACGGTGACTCGGCAGCAGAGAACACTCACATTTTCTTGGAAAGTCCTTAAATTGTTCAGTGCTTTTGGGAAGTTTCCCCAGCTGGTTTAGTCTCTCTTAGCTATGCTCTTTGCCACCCAAACTTGGCTTCTGACCATCGTCATCCTGGGCTGACCACCTGCCTAACAAGTGTTAACGTTTTTCTCCCCAGTACTGCCACACCTCCATCTGCCTTAGAGCATGACAACTAATGGCTTTCAGTGAAGTCACCATGATTCATAAAGTTTAAAACCACTAATTTCTCATGTGGTAAGACTTCTAACTACTCTAATTGCACATTCACCAGTTCGTTTAAAAGTTTGGTTTAAAAAAGCGTTACATAGAGTTCAATAATATTTGAGGAAAAGGCACTTAATACTGCAATTTCCAGAACATAAGTTGTCTGTCTTCCCCTCCCGTGATGACACTGCTACACTGGTCGTTCATCCACATACACGTTACGGCACCTGCGAGAAGAGACGTGTGGTTAGGGGGTGAGCTGACCAGGAGGTACCACGTGGTCTTGTCCTATAATACAATCTGCATGAACTCAGAATAACTACTCAGTACAAGGAACTTGGGAGGAACAAACTATTTGAATGTAAAGCTAAAGCAACTGGGAATTGCAGAACAGAATACAAATATTATATACACCTGTGACAAAAGGCAGGCAGCAGATGAGAGAAGTAGGGAATTGGTGTGAGTTTGCTGGTTTACTTCCATTTCTATCAGGAGTCAAAGTGTTATTTAAAGCTTGTGAGCTGGGGAAGAAAGGCATAGACAAGTCACTTCAACGTATAATGTTACGAAGAAATAACCACACACGACAGTGACAGAGGGAAGAGAGTGAAGGTGGGCAGTCAGTAGACACAACCATAGCCATTACAAGAATTAACCATAAATCCTCCAAGTGCTTGAGAGGAGAGGAAGACGTGCAAATGTAAGCAGAGTGAAAACCCAACGGGCAGAACGCTGACGCACACAGCAGCGCATCCTTCAATAATGTGAGACATCTCCAGAAACCCAGCTGCAGTCTTCCCAGGATGAGGCCCGGGAGTGGGGGGTCTGTGGGAGGAAGACTTCCTTTCCACTGTGATTCATTACTTTGGTACCATTTCCATTACTTTTGTATTGTTTCTTTCTACCGTGTGCATGTATTAAATGCACATACAGCTTTTACTTGGCTTTTAATTCTCCATGTGGAAGTTAAAAACTTCCATTCTGGAGTCGAATGTCTCTCAACCCAAGAGATGCAGATGGCCTGGCCAGCCAGGATCTGGAGGGGAACATCCACGGCACAGTGGACACACGGGGAGTTTTCTGCTTGAGAAGGGCTCGTCTGCTGGTGGGAAAAGCAGGTTTGGTGGAGTCAGGTCAGCGGCAGACAGCTTACCTGTGTGGCCCTGGATTCTCTCCCTGATCTTCCCCCCGAGCAGGTCCCAGACAAGCAGCTCACCGGACTGACTCCCGGATAAAACAGAATTTCCGTCCCAGAGAAAGCACCTGCAAGAAGGATTCAGAAATCATCCTTTCATCATTGGTCACGAAGGAAGGGCCAAAGCAGGCCCTGCGCCGTGATCGTGAGCCCATCCATAAATGTCTTCACCACGAGTAACTCGAGAAAGTGCACCTCTGGGGCTCTTCCGAAGTCATAGAAGAGATGAGCATTCCTGTCTGCACATCGACGACGTTTAGACAGCCGTCTGCTCCTGCGCTGAGGACGTGGCGACTGTCTGAAACACAAGGCGGAACGTGGATACGGGTTACAGTTCACGAGTGTGGTTTAGATTAATCTGAGATTTTACTGCTGAATCCAGGGCCCAAATGTTCGCTTGAGCTACAGCTACAGCTACTTGTTGTATTTAACCAATGATGACTAGCCTCTCCCTGAAACGCTTCTGTTTTTAAGACACTGGGGCTGATGACCCTTTGGTGTGAATTCATTTACACCTTATAATTTCTCCAGCGAGGTGAGGAATTAAGAACAGTACCTGATACGGCTTTTCTGATACAAATACCACATACACCGTATTTTACCATGAAGCAGCCTTACCCATAGGCAAAACCTCTTTTTATCAGCAAACAGTGCTTTTCTTTTTATATTCTTATTATATATTTCAAAATAATAATTCCAGTTCCCCTGGTGTTACCTGTATTAAAAAGGCTAATACTACCTGGGCTGAAAGCAGTATCACATACAGTCCCTGAGTGACACGGAATCTGGTGCAATATGGTGGCTGCAGTGAGGTCCCAGATAGTCACTGTGCCTTCTTTGGTGCCTGAAACCAACAGTGTGCTTGCAGCGCTTAAACTGATTGTATCGACCTAGAGGAGAAAACAGACAGTACTCCATTTAGAATCATGGTCACTGAGCTGTGTTTCCCCAGCCCATTCTTTCAACACCACCTACTGAATGATAATTCATTTAAAAGTGAAATTCTTCATATGCCAGTGAATACAATGAAGTATTGCTGGGGTAAACGTAACTTTTAAAAAGCCTAAAATTGACAGTCTCAGAATGATAACTCCATGAGTAATAAGTGGTAGCAGGGTGCCGGACTGCCCGGAGCACAGCGGCTCCACGATCACCTGGGGAGGTGGGCATCTCTCAGGGTTATCCTCACACGCCCTTCTTGAACTACACAGTAAATAATACGTCTCAACCCCAGTCAGTCTGCTGACCATGCAGATTCGGTACCAGTTCACAACCTCAGAGGAAAGGCAGTAGTACCGCAGGCCACGGCAGGAGATGCAGCCGTGACCTCGTGGAGACAGAGCGGGTGAACAGGACGCGGTGCCAGCCTTGTGTGCGCCCGCTGCACGCACCACGCAGACAGGTTGGTGTCCTCACCCTAGACAGAGGGCCCCCTTTCCACCCTTGGTGTCAGAAAACACATCTAGTTGCCCCGATAGTGTGAGGATACCCAGGTATTCAACATCGTGCTCAGACACTGGCCTTTTGGAAGTCTAGCTGGACGGTAGCTAATTCTCAAAGAAACAGCAAACTGGGGGAAAAGAGACAAAGAAGACTTGGAAGCCCAAAGAGCTCCAAGAAACGAGCTGAGAGTTTGCCTGTGCTCTCCCCTCCGATGAGCAAAATAATAAGCAAAGCAAAAGATGGTAAACACACAAGTGAAGCCAAGAACCTCCACCACCCCGGACGGGTCAGCTGGGCTCCCGTGCAGCTCTGTTGCCGGTACTCACGCTGACATCGTGCTCCAGCTCGGCCAGCAGGTCAAATTGGTGTCTCCTGGAGCCTGGCATCTCTGCAGGAACCCCGGACCACACCTAGGACGGGACCCATTGCAGAAGGTAGTTGCAAACACTACAAAAGCATTTCTAACACGTGCAGGAAAAACTCTCCTGACTGACCAACTCCCCAGCTGCCAACGAAATGAAACGTCGCAAGGCTCGGTCCCTCTGCCACGTGCCTGAGCTTTTATTCCCACCACCACGTGCTTCCCGAGAGTCTGCTGTACCCGTGTCTGCTTCCGTCTCTTGCACTTGCTGCTGTGACTTAAGTATTGGGTGAACTAAAGAAATCAGAGTGCGTAAGTGTTGTGTCTATTAAGGTTTTGAGAAAACTCAAAAAGGCAAGTCACCAAAAAAATTTACTGAAATCACACGTAGGCAAGAAAACTGACCTACAATAATGTCCCCCTCAGGGGCGGGGGCACAGAAATGATGAAAACGTCTTGAAGAAATTCTAATGGTTTTAGGTTCTTGCTTTCTGTTTGTATAAATGCAAATTGGAAACCAAAGAGGATGAATACCGCTGTGGTTTATGCAGTAAAGTAGTGCAGAATTCCAAAGAAAAGGCCAAGTATGGTCCCACGTCAATAATGGTGAAGGACTGTGTGTTTCTGTGTTCTGACTTTAAATACAATGTCTTGCCTTACAACGATTCTCCACTTTAACTTGATATTTACTGATCAACTGCTAGTTCCGTAGCTGCGTGAGGTAAGAGGGGCTGCTGTATGTTTCCCTCTAAGTCCGCTGTCTAATGAACCACCCAACCCCCAGCGGAACACACAGGACAAACTCAGGAAAGCGTCCTCTTATATTAAGATGTGCACACACTAAACACGGGCAATAACCTTCCACATCCTTATACGTCACTCACACTTCGTGAAAAAGTGACAACACATCAACAGCAGGGAGCTGAATGGCTTATAATATTTGTATTATCCAAACATTTTAATTTAGAAATTGTATATAAACCTTCACAGTAGAGTCCCATGACGCAGAATACAGCCTGTTGTCATGCCAACAGATCTTACTAACAGCATCGTCGTGTCCCATTAATGTGTCTTGGCGTCTTCCAAATGCAATGGAGTAAAAATAGCTAACATAAAAGATAACGAGAGCTATTAAGACAGCATTCCAGCTTAATGTTAAGACTCTTAAATACATTTTCAAGAAACTTTAGGTCATTTAATTCTATACTTATTAAGGCCCACTGGAATTACTAATTACTTGTTCTCATGTTATTAAACCAAATACTCAAAATGTGAATTTAAAACTAGAAATTTCCAGGTCTGGCTCATCTGTGTTTTCACCTCAATTTAAAAACTTCTTGGAAAATAGAGTCCGACTGGAGAAATTACTAGATTGAGATAATCACATCCAAACCCAACTGTCCTCATCTGTTCCCTTTTGCAAACAACGGGAGATCTGCCCTCTCCTGCTTCACGTCCACACGGGGAGCTGCACTGCGTGTGGAATCGCGAAGGGGCCCGCGCAGATGCATACACATTGTTATCCCACGAAGAGCTTACGACAGTGGCATCTCCTGGTAAAAGTAAACACGATGACAAAGCCTGAAATACAAATGATCCAACATTAATAATTTACAAAACTTAGTGAATCCTTAATGGGGTAAAGCTATCTTACAGGTTCCCCCCAAAATTCATGCTCAAATTCCGTTCACTGTTGGCCTTCCTCACATTCATGAAGTTTCTTTTCATCTGGCTAATTCCAGATGCCTAGGTTCTTCCCAAATGTAGGAAAGTCAAAAGGGTGTCGAGTGCATGAGGACCTAGCCTGATGGTCCTCACTGCCCTGGGCTGAGGGACCCCTACTCACATCAGAGTGAGTCGCGAGGGGTGCAGGTGGGGACTGTCCTCAAGAATCCAAACACCAGCTCTGAGGTTACAAGATTCAGGTGGGGAAGGAAAGCTTCCAAAAGTCTTTACGGAATTTCAGAATCTTTCAGATGCTTTACATTAACAATAAAATGTATTTTTTCAGAAAAACTGATTTTCTAGTATTAGGTATCCTATCAACTCAGAAATGCATTAAGTTATGTAAGCAGCACACAGACGTTTAGTCTGACAGTTCCAAAAAAGGCAAGATTTACTAAGGAGAATTCTACTTTCTAGGTTACAGATAAAACCACGATAACATGAGAAAGAGGCAGCCTGAAAAAATTTCTAGCTTAGAAGGAATCTATCTAAGGCATTCTGAACAGAAATAAGCCCGACTGTTTGGGAAGAAACAAACTCATATATGCATGTATATAAAACAAACTGCTACATGAAATTCCACCGTAACACTGATGTGAAATTAAAATGAACTCACCATATTTGAAAATGATATACTTCTTTGTAGCATCTTGGATTCTTTGGAAAACATCTTCAAGGTAGAATCTAATTTAATAATGACAAAGCAAACATATAAGAAAGATTTCCTGACCCTTACAAATGACCAGCACACGCAGAGGTAACAGGCGAGGTGACCGAGGGTCATGTCCCCGACGAGGACGCTATGGTCTGTGGAATTCTATGATCTGCGGCTCCACAACAAGGAGGTCAACTTAAAGCCATGACCGAAGGCAGATTTAAGCCTAATTACTGACAGAAGCTAAAGAGGAAGAAAAGAGCAATTTTAATATTAAAGAAAACAAAAAGATTTGGGCAGTGTTTTTCTTTTCACATAGCCCAATTATGGTGTGATATCCTTGTAGGGCATGACCATTTATGGAAGAGAAGCACTAACTTTCTAAATAATAATTACAATGTCCAAGCTCTTAATTTCCTTGCCTAACAGAAGCTTTTAGAAGTGCATCAAGGTAAGCCTCTTAAGCGACAAGACTGCAAATTACAATGTGCTCCAAACATCCCACATTTGCAATATGTAACATTACGGTTCCTAATTTGAAAACATACAGCATGATAAATAAAAGGTCAGATGAGCTTCAAATAATGTCTTCTGTATAGTAAAATCTAATATTTCCACCTAATTTTTGCCAACACCAACACGCAGACGTGCACTGGGGCGTCCTACAGAAAACAGCCAGCCTGGTGTGTAAAGCTGCTTTTCTCAAACTCAGAGGTTCCCTCTCGTACTAGAGGTAATCATGTCAGAGGCTGCTGAGAGCTGGTCCCCCAGGTGATGGGGTCACCCGTGGGGTCACCCATAAGCCTGGACACACACCACCTCTGAGGAAGAACCGTAGCTCTGGGGTGATCGTCAGGGTATACGTAAGTCAGTAATGCAGGTGTAAACAAAAACGCATATAGATCAGCAACGTGAGTTATTAACGGTGAAGAAACAAAAAAAAAAACAAAAGCTTTTGACTGAAAAGAATCCCCTGTGCCCCCTTATTTGGCAAGTTCACAAAGAAGTGCTAGGCTTAATAAGCCTCAGAGGGTTAAAGCCCTGATGCTCGTAAAACTCACGGTTTACAAGGTCAGACCAGCACAGGGAACAGGGGGATTTAACAAACCATGACAGACAAATCCAGCCAAGAATGCCGGCTTTGCTAACAGGTCAGGGTCTCGTCTCGGGTGGTAGCACCGGCAGGAACCCTGGCAAAGCACGACTGCTCACTCATGCCACCGCGTCGTCTCGGTGACCCCGGAGTGGCCCTGTGTGTTCGCCGCACGTGAACCAACTTTGGTCCACAGTGGGATCATTTTCTGCGCTTTGTGGAAAACTGTTTTACGCAATCTGAGATCATATTTGAAAGAGAAAGGAAGGACGCTACGGATGTGAAGCCACGATCCCAGAATCTGAGAGCAGTAACTCTGATTTACCCGGAGGTGTGCAGTTGGACAGCACCTTTCCTTAACTTAATGGATGAAAAGCAGAATTTCCTACAATAACGACCAAAGCGCCAGTAGCCAGCCACTCACAGCCAGGTACGAACTCTGTCCAAACCAGGCAGCTAAGCTACTCGCTTCTCATCTCCGCTGCCCCGGCGCGCCTGTCAGCAGGCTTCAAACGGGACGACGGGGACGAGATAAACAACGACTTATGGTGTAGACGGCCAGGAAGGGCAGCGCTGTGGCTGCCAGCAGAGGCTTGACGCTTAGCCCTTTTGTAGGATCAAAACAGTGAAGTTCCAGTGTGTCATCAAGCTAGTTACAAGTCCCATCAACCAGCCACTGCAGGGCTTCTGCGTGACTCTGGTAACGTGTAAGACATTAACAATGTGTGAATTAGATTTCGAGCTAAATCCTCCAGTCCACACCCAGAAGCACACACCCAGTGACGAACGTGAAAAGCTGACAGCACGTGTGCCCCGTGCCGGCGACGATCGCCCTGTGTGTGGCTCGGCCCTCAGGGCGGGAAAGGTCCCAGCACACGCTCTCGCCCGCCCCAAATCCTAGGAAACCTTATCAGCAACAGGGAGGCATTCTTCATTACTGTTTTTGGCTCATCACTGTGGAATGTTACAGAATACACAACAAACTAACTGCTCAAAATTTATTTCACGTGGAGGTAGCACATGAAGGTACAGTCCTGGACCGAGTCAGGAAACTTGGACATTTGTGATTCCAGGTAACCCCCCTTTCAGGTAGGAAAACCTACCTTGTGAGGTTGTAAAGACAGATGACCCACTGCGAGACACTGCTATTCCAGTGACTGCCCTGTTGGAAAACAAGGTTTCATAAATTACCATCAACCACGTGCTAGGAGACCGGTCTCCTTCAAGGCCTTGATTTAATTCAGCCCAAGTGTCCGTCATCGTTTTCGTCACAGCTCGTTCTGCGGGACCTGTCCCACCTTCCACCAGGCGTTAGCAAGTCATGGCTTGGCAACTCCTAATTCTGTCCTGACAACGCCTGCGGCTGGAAAACACCCCGACCCTTAGCTCCTGGGCCACCCTGCACGAAGGCTGGCTGCCTGCCCACGTCTGCCCCCTGGATAACCAGTAACGCTAGGTGACCGCCACTCAAACCACCGACGCCCCCCGAGCAGTCACTGCACTCGCTTCATCACTTAGCATCTGGCCAATGACGATGTCACCGTCTGGTCCTGAGGCAGGCTGGGACCGGGGACCCTTTGCCACAGAGCCTGCACCCGGACAAACGTCTCCTCCGGCAACAGATACACAAAGAAATTGTGAAACTATAAGGAACTGAAAATAACTGCATGCGTGTACAGCTGGGGCAAATTATGGGCAGCAAGATACAAAAAGACCAAAAAACCCAACTGCCACTGCTGAAGAGCTGGGAGCAAAAGCAGGGCACTGCCCGAGCCCCCTGCACACACCACCCAAGGGGTGGGCACGCCACCTAAGCCCCGCTCCAGCCGACCCCTGGACACACCCCTGCCCTCACCCCAAAGAGGGGACCAGCTCGCCACTGCCTCGTGGGCCCAGCAAGGGCACCTGCTGTCTGTTCTCACTCCCCTCCCCCCACGGCAGCAGGAGCCCCAGTAAAGCCCTGCCTGAATCTCCTGTCTGGCCTCTTATCAATTTCTATTGATTAAGGAGGCCAAGGACCCTGACTGGTATCAGTCCCAGCACGTTCTCTTAAAGGTTCACTCATGTCTTCAACTGCCTCGGGTGACAAGGCCCCTTTCCACGTGCCGTTTAGAGAAGGTGACAAAGGAAAGCCGCTGTTATAACGAGTAAGGTGGGACTTTGGGTTGCTCTGCAGGAGGCTGTGCTCTGATTTGGAGCCACCGATCGGACGGGGACCGGCCCGTTCCGTCCCACCCATGACCAAGTGTACGTGACATCAAACGTCAGACAGGACGTCGGTGGCCCTGGAGCAGAACAGTGGGCCTCGTCCCTGGCCCTGAGTTTTCTTTTCTGGAACAGGATGGGTCAGCAAGGTCAGTGCTTCCCCAGCCTTCCCACCAAAGTCCATCACTAGCCCTGCAGACAGGGGACCAGGGACACTCATGACCCCTCTAGGGCCAACAGCAAGCCTGATTTTGGGGAAGAAAAGGTTAGTTAGTTTTTTTTAATAGATCTTTATTGGAGTACAATTGCTTCACAACACTGTGTTAGTTTCTGTTGCATAACAAAGCGAATCAGCCATATGCACACACATGACCCCGTGTCCCCTCCCTCTTGAGCCTCCCTCCCACCCTCCCTATCCCTCCCCTCTAGGTGGTCACAAAGCACCGAGCTGATCTCCTTGTGCTATGCGGCTGCTTCCCACCAGCCAACTATTTTACATTCGGTAGTGTATATACATTGATGTTACTCTCACTTCACCCCAGCTTCGCCCTCCCACCCCATGTCAAGTCCATTTCCTACGTCTGAGTCTTTATTCCTGCCCTGCAACTAGGTTCATCAGAACCTTTTATTTTTCTTTTTTAGATTCCACATATATGTGTTAGCATACGGTATTTGTTTTTCTCTTTCTGACTTACTTCACTCTGTACGACAGACTCTAGGTCCGTCCACCTCACTACAAATAATGTCGTTTCTTTTTATGGCTGAGTAATATTCCACTGTATGTATGTGCCACATCTTCTTTATCCACTCCTCTGTCGATGGACACTTAGGTTGCTTCCACGTCCCGGCTACTGTAAAGAGTGCTGCAGTGAACTTTGCAATGTTCTGTGCGTGCATAACACACACATCTGTTCCCATGTTTTTAAAAACATACATTTTCCCTGACAGTATCAGTAAATGCAACACGTGGGTAAGACATATCCTGTTCCTCCCCGAAGGTTCCCACCATCAAGGACTGGAGGGGCCGTGTACTTCTCTGAGAGGCACACAGCTGCCTGCTGTCTGCAGACCCCGTCCCGTGCTCTAGAATGACCGACAGCAGAAATGACACACACCCATTTTGTGCCACGCTTTCCCATGCCACACTGACCCCTGGTGGCTGTTCACTACTATGGACAGTTTAGGGGGATTAAAACCAATCAAGACCCCCAGGCCAAGACCCCAATGTGCGTAGCCGCGGCCGAGACGTTCTTACTCTTTGTGGATTCTGTGCTGCTCGTGGAGCTGCAGTCGGGTGATGTTACTCCAGGCCAGCGTTCTGCTTTCTTCGGTCAGGTCTTCAAAAGACTCTTCACCTGGAGAGACTACGTTAAATGGCAGCTCAGTCAGCTAAATTTCTGACCAGGGTCGGCGACGACAAGCGTCAGAGGCACAAGATTTTCTATTAAAATCAAATAACCAAGAAAGCAAAACGTCCACTGAAACAGAGCTGCTTCAAAAGGTCCATGTTAGTCAAGGGAGAAGAATGAGGTGCATCATTGAGATAAAACAGCAATCATTTGGAGAAAGATTAAAAAGTATCTTTGAATACTGCGGTCTTTGTATACTTTTATCAGTGTTTGCAGAGTTTTCACTCCGCCCCCAAATTGGGGACTTCAGGAACTGTGACCCTGAGTAACCATTTCCTTGTCAGCCATCTTTGTATAAACCGGACAGTTCCCTAAGAACACTGCCATTTGCTTTTGGTTTCCAGACAGAGGAAGAAGAGATGAAACCAATTACTACCGTGCTCCTGAACAGGACTAGCTAAGCAGTCCCCAGTCCCTTCACTTCTGTTTTAAGAAAGGCTGGAACAATTTCCCTTTTAAGATAATCCTCGTGGGTGGGCCTGGTGACTAAGCAGAGCACGGGTTTAAGGGCATCACGAGATAATCTCCAGTCTTCATGACTTAACCCCAGAGACGAGCTGCTGGCCAGCCCTGGGTCACGTGACCGCGAGAGGCCCAGCTGTGTGGCCCGAGAAGCCTGGACACTCCTGGGACAGAGCGCAGAGCGGGAGAAAATGAGAAATCCAGCGACTTTGCTCCCGAGGTTCCATACAGTGTCAGACTCCTGGGAGCCTGGGGGTCTGAGGCTGTCCTATGTGAAATGTAAAACGTGGAAAACTGGATGAAGGGGAGCACCTTCTCCTCCCTTTCCAAATACCAGATGTGACACAGGGTCAAGTTCATTTTAGCACCTGGCATAGACACTCTGTAAATGTCTGTCAAATGACTGAATAAGGAAACAGAAATGAAGGAAACAGAGCACCCCGAATTCAAGATCTGCATGTCGGGGCAGAAGAGGAGAGTCAGGACGCTGGAAGTCGTTCCTGGGAAAGAGCAGGAACGAGCAGGGCGACGGGGACTGCTACAGCAGTCACGGCCAGGGCGGATCAACAAGAACGCAAGAATGGCTAAGAATCAAACACCAGCTGGGCAAACCTCAGAAAAGAAAGAACATAACAGCAACAATGAAAAATACTGCCAAGTCTCTTTAAATTACCAGAAAGTAAAAGTGATTTGATTTCCTTTAAGGTCAAAAGTTAAAACAAAACAACAGCATAACAACAAAACAACAAATAAAAAAACAGAAAAGATTTGGTTGTTTGCAGGAGAAATGCAGTGAGACAGTAACACAGAATCATCTCTAAGATGCCCAGGGTTCATGATTGGTCTTCTCTCCAGAATCCTCAGAAACGTCTTAATCAGAAAAGAGAAACAGAAGGTGCTCACATTGTTTATTTATTCTCTTTTCAAAATTTACCTGGAGTATCTGCCGTGGAAGCATTATAACGGGAGGGCTGGGACAAGCTTTTAAACTTTGGGGTGATCCTTCGAGGATGCGGTGTCACAAAGAGCTGCTTTGGTGTCTGCCCAAACTCCAAGATCTGGGTGAGCATGGCTACCTTCTCATCAGGGTCCTCAATGCTTTAGGACAGAACACAAACCACGTGGTGACCTCTAGGTGCAAGCTCCTTGATCTGCATCACTTGAAATTTGTGCATTCAACAGGAGAGAGATTAACCCTCAAACAGTAATAGACGCTACATGCCGGGACCGTCTAGACCGTATCACACATCTTTAATTTCTGAGGCTCGGTAATTTACACAGTGGTGAAAGCAAGCCGGAATTCACTGTAACATTTCCATACCTTAACATCATCAAATAACTGCACTAATCATTTACACAAAGAGGTCATTTGTACTCATGTAGAAACTCCTTACTGACATATAAATACCTGTTCAAGTCGACACCTCCTTCGTAGGTCAGGGGATGAAACACTGAAAAAAAAGAGACGTAAAACACTATTGAAAGATGTGCTGTTTTGTTACAATATACACTCTGTTTATTTTAGAAACTCAACAACTTTAAACTATTATTCAAAGAAACTGATTTTCACTTTGCGAAACAGCCTGATGACGTCCAGCTTGCGTAAATATCAAGCTGAACTATTATCTTTTCTGAGCAGCGATCCAACCGGCCGTGGGACGGTCTGCTACCTCAAGTGTGCTTCTCGGTCAGCACGCCTCTCCCCAGGAGAGCGCAAAGCACCCTGTGTGGCGTGTGAGGGGTCAGGTCCACACCCGTCCCCGTCGCCAACGCTGAGAAGCCCGGCGGAGGAAGAACCGGCCCCGAAGAGGAGAGGGCGACCGCGGGCTTCCCTCCGCTCAGTCCCAAAGACACTCTGGGGACTTCGTGGGAACCAAGGACACCGTCCCACCCTACTCTGATGGAGCTTCAGTAAAAGTGATGGAATGGGGTGGAGAGCACATGCTGAAATTAGAAGACTCTAGCACAAGACCTCTTGGGACCACGGCAAAGCAAAAGCACTTTCTCTCCCGCCTTTTATTCAGTATCTAGTCTGGGGTTGCTGAGCCAGGAGGCACCGTCCACTGAGACAAGATGCTTCTGCTAAGGAAATAAGCTGCTCTGAGCTCAGTCTGGGGGTTGCTTTTGTTTCCATCCAACGCTAAACGGAGTTTCAGTGACTGTTACACACCATTGTGGGCTCCAACAGCATCCCTCCCCTTCTGCTTGTAGCCAAACACGAGATCGATCCACTCGTGAAGGTGCTCTGACACGTAATCGCTTTCCAGTGCGTCTCTGCTCTTCTGGAGAAAGTCCTCGGGACCTAGTAGGTTAGACTCGATCAAAACACCCCATTCCTTTCATCTATCCATATGCAGACAGAGCTTCTGGGACAGGCACGAGGGACGTATTTCTTAATGAGTCTCCCCCCCAATCATATCAATTTTGGGGGTTGGGCGGAGAGGCAAAAACCATTTTTACAACACTTAGCTTTCTCGAATGCATAATAATGGTTTTACATCACAGACTCATAGAATACTTACAATTTGGAATAAGACTTTACCATCTCATTTAGGTAGAGGATTATACTGTTATTTGAAAAATCTAAGCAACTAAATAATACTGAAATTGCACGACTAAGTAGAGAATTTCTATAATTCAACACTTCCAAGGTGGTACTCACTCCGTGCCCAAGGGGGTAGTTCTACGTCATCAACCATCTGCCCTCCTTGTCTCTTTCCCAAATCCAGCTTCAGACTATTGACTAAAAAGCTGACATCATCACCATAGAATTCCGGAATCAGCTGAAAGTTTCAGGGGAAGAAAAAAAAAGAACAGTAACATTTTTTAAAGCAGTTACAAACCACAAGCCCAGTGAATCATTGGCTTGGTAACTGCTTACCTCTTTAAAATCAGTTGCACCATCCAAACAGTTTTTCCAAGTTTCTGCAATACTAAATATGAAAAAAAATTCAACTGATTTTAAATCTAGGGAATGGAAACAGCAACAGCAGCACTTCCTAGGCGCCTGGGTGCTATTCTACACTTTACCTAAATGACATCATCTCGCTCATTCATCCATAATCCCCAATATTCACATGAGCTACCCCATCAGAGGAGCTCATGTGGATACTGGGGATTCACAGAAGAGAAAACTCTGGGCCCACATAGGGAGTGAGCAAGGAGTTGGGATATGGACCTGGGGGGGGTGTCCCCAAGTCCAGGCCAGGGACCTCCCCCATACATGGCCTCATCGAAGGGCCACTAGGGGCAGGTGCTTAAACATGAAAAATCAGCAGTTATTTTAAGGGCTCATTTCAAAAAGGGATTATAAACAGACATGTGCAGAGCTTAGAAAAAGACTAGAAAGACACAGACCAAAAGATGAACAATGAGTGTTATCTCAGTGTGGTCAGGTGCCACCTGAAATTTATTTTCTTCATATTCTGATTTTTGGGGCTAAGAAAAGATTACCTTTATAAAAAAAAATAATTATTTAGACACTGACAGGGACTGTATTCAATTCATAGCAAGATTATTTAGAATAATGAAATGTTGGAAACAGCCTAGGTGTCCAACCATAGAGAAACAGTTAAAATAGTTAAATTATGGCATATGTTAGGATGTGATACATTAATTTAAAAAAAAAATCACCGTTTTGAAGAACATCCAATAATACGGGGAAAACTTTAAGATCTAACAAAAGGCTATAAAGTACAAAAGGCAGGACAACAATACTCTATTTAAAATATGTTCTCCATCACTAATCATTAGAGAAATGCAAATCAAAACTACAAAGAGGTATCACCTCACACCAGTCAGAATGGCCATCATCAAAAAATCTATAGACAATAAATGCTGGAGAGGGTGTGGAGAAAAGGGAACCCTCTTGCACTGTTGGTGGGAATGTAAATTGATACAGCCACTATGGAGAACAGTATGGAGGTTCCTTAAAAAACTAAAAATAGAACTACCGTGCGACCCAGCAATCCCACTACTGGGCATATACCCTGAGACAACCATAATTCAAAGAGAGTTATGTACCACGATGCTCATTGCAGCTCTATTTACAACAGCCAGGAAATGGAAACAACCTAAGTGTCCATCAACAGATGAATGGATAAAGAAGATGTGGCACATATGTACAATGGAGTATTACTCAGCCATAAAAAGAAACAAAACTGAGTTATTTGTAGTGAGGTAGATGGACCTAGAGTCTGTCATACAGAGTGAAGTAAGTCAGAAAGAGAAAAACAAATACCGTATGCTAACACATATATATGGAATCTAAAAAAAAAAAGAAATGGTTGTGAAGAACCTAGGGGCAGGACAGGAATAAAGACGCAGACGTAGAGAATGGACTTGAGGACATGGGGAGGGAGAAGGGTAAGCTGGGACGAAGTGAGAGAGTGGCATGGACATATATACACTACCAAGTGTAAAACAGACAGCTCGTGGGAAGCAGCCGCATAGCACAGGGAGATCAGCTCGGTGCTGTGTGACCACCTAGAGGGGTGGGATAGGGAGGGTGGGAGAGAGATGCAAGAGGGAGGAGATATGGGGATATATGTATACGTATAGCTGATACACTTTGTTATACAGCAGAAACTAACAGACCATTGTAAAGCAATTATACTCCAATAAAGATGTTAAAAAATATATATAATACTTACACAATTGAACAAATATCAAAAAGAAAAAAAAAGATGTTAAAAAATAAAATATGTTCTCACATTTACACACACACACGACTACACAAAGCCTGAGAGGAATACATACAACAATTACTGTAGTGGTGTTATTCATTTCCTTCCATTTTTGTTTAAATCTGGTTTTTTGAAAAGAACGTATTGCATTTGCATAATGAGAAAGTTTAAAAAGTGCTAAGTGAGGCATTTATGCCGAACCTGTTGAACATTCTGTCTGCGTTGTCGAATCGTCCGTTCTGCAGACACAGCATATACTCTGGTGCTAGAGGGGAAAAAAGTCAGAGTTAAGCAAGATCACAAAACCACTGAAGAGTCCACGTGAAATAACGTGTCCCTGGGAGAGACGGCGAGGAATCTTACCAATCCTGACCAGATAAAACAGCACGTAGCCTGGGGAGGAGTAGTGGCTGCCGTACATGAACTTGGGCTCCGGCATCTCCTGGTAGCGTGTCTACAACACAGAGAGAAAAAGTCCTGCTGAGCGTTGGCTGTGAAGACAATAACCGACTCCAGTAGTAAAAGCCTAAGGAAATCGTGGCCTGGACACATTCTAGCCCCTAATTTCTCTCCTAAAGAGGAAAAGGAGAAGATAAAAAAGAGGGGGGGCTTCCCTGGTGGCGCAGTGGTTGACAGTCCGCCTGCCGATGCAGGGGACGCGGGTTCGTGCCCCGGTCCGGGAAGATCCCACATGCCGCGGAGCGGCTGGGCCCGTGAGCCATGGCTGCTGAGCCTGCGCGTCCGGAGCCTGTGCTCCGCGACGGGAGAGGCCACAACAGTGAGAGGCCCATATACCGCAAATAAATAAATAAATAAAAATTAAAAAAAAAAAGGGGTGAAAATCTGAGTAATCACAGCATTCTTGCAACAAGTATCTTGGTGTTCTTGGCCTCATGGTAACAATGTCTGCCGGAGCAGGACTGAAAAGAAGAAATTTTATGCATCTCTTGTGCAGTTCATCAGAGAGCACCTTCGTGAAAATAAATGGGTGAACCTGTGATCGGCTCAGCTTCCTGCCTCCTGAATTGTAAGCAGAAATGCAGATGGTGAGCCGCTAAATTCACAGGGGAAGGAAGGCAGCGGGCAGAGGGCAGAGGGAGAGAGAATACGCTCAGAGACTTCGGTCTCTCCAGATATACTTCCCCTAAGTCTTGAAGAAACGAGTTTCAGGTACTATAAAAACACAGGGGAAGGGGGTTCAATCCCTGGTCAGGGAACTAATATCCCACGTGCTGTGTGGTGTGGCCACAGAGTGAATTTAAAAAAACCAACAAAAACAATCAAAACATATGCCAAAGCTCCCGGGTTGCTTAGACACCAGGAATCCCTGAGTCCACGTACCAGCAGCCTCTCCAGACGTTCCTTGTTGAGGGCCCCTACTGGCTTACTGAGATCCCGGAAGGTTCCTGGATTTGACAGATCTATAAAAGAAATAAATTTTAAAAAATTACTTACAATAAATAAAGCAAACAAGCTTACCCTTAATAACATTATCTCCCTGAATGAATTCACATGCACACATTTATTTCCAAATAATAAATAGCTTTTTAAAAACTGAGACAGATCCATTAGAATGAATATTTCTGATGATTATTAATATAGCTGTAAAGGTTAGAATTTGAAGACCTACTGACAAAAAAACTATATTCCAAGTAAAACAACGAAAAATAAACAAATTTCAAAAGCCATTATTCTACCAAAATTTACTTTTTAAGTTTGAATTATAGTGAATATTATTATTCTGTGATAACAGCATAATTTGAGAACTGGGGACCTGATATTATCAAATAAATTATATTCCTAGAAAATCTGTTACCTCTTTCAACTACAAGGGTGCAGTCAGCGAACTGTCAAAAGTAATTCAGTGTTCACAATATCTAATTTTAAGACATTACAAAATAAAATGACAGTACAATCACATTTTTGGTAAAATAATTTAAGAGAGAGAAAGAAGTATATATACCACAAAGTTAAAATGGTTCTCTCTCGGTAATGTAATTACTGATGCGCCTTATTTCCTTCTCTGAGTGTTTCAGTACTTTCTAAGTGTTCTTTAATGAACAGCTATTACGTTTGGTAATCACATGTTTTCATGTGAATTGAAAAATAATACGGTAACCTGAGGCGCAATTTTCAAAGTGAAAACTTAAAGTATTTGAAAACATAGTACTTATTTGGTAGCAGTGGTAACACTGGCTGAAGATCCCATGCATGTCTTCTGGGTGTGGCTTTCAAGAAGTATGTGAGTACTTTTAGAATTAAAAAAAATTCAGACACAGTAGAGAAAACATATAGAACACACGTCATTCCCATGACACCCATCCGGTATCGTGGCATGGAGACGGGCCATCGTCAGTAATAAGATCAAACGGGTTCTACTCTGTTCACGAACCACAACGTGGTTCTAAGAGGGAAGGTGTTCTTTGCTCTAAAAGCCCGGCTCTGTGGCACGCACCCAGCTCGGAGCTGCTGTAGTCGCCGACGACCCAGGGGAACACGGGGTACTGGGAGAGGTCGTTGCAGCTGCGGTCGGCCAGCGTGTTGAGGTGCAGCAGGTACTGGTAGTTGGACAGAAGCCCGCGCTGCCACTGCAGCGTGTAGCCCTCGGCCGTGCGCTCCGCCACGTGGTGCTCTGGGGGGACAGGTGAGGGCAGGCCCGGGTCACACTGAGCTCCACGTGTGCGGGCAGCGGTCACTCAACATGTGAAGGCGCTACAGAGGCTTTTCAGTGTCGACCCGTCAACCCATTTTTGAAAAGTACATTTTAAAACAAGAAAAGTAGGCTACAGTTTGCTTTTACCGAAGAGTTGTTCTGTCAAGTATGAACAAGCATCTCCAAGATCCAGGAGGGAAATTATTAAATGTATGATATAAAACATATCACATCTGTGAAATATATGATATAAAACAAATATGAAAGTATGGAGCAAATACGTAAATATGACATGGTAATATATGTAACATTTGCAATATTTATATATAGTCTACAATATGTGCTAACAAAGAATCCTTCCAAACGTGCTTGAGTTTTAATGCCTTTAAGAAGCCATGACCATCTGTAAAAGCTCATTTCCTCCATTTCTTATGAAAGTAAAACGAAACAATCTTTTAGTTTTCTTTCAGATCTGGAAGCGGGGTACACTACGGCTAATTTGTCACTGACTACGTATTATTTATGCAAGTGAGGAATCAGGAAAAGCATAGAAACTGCTGAAGGAGAAAACAAGTATCTGTCAGAATTCTCAAACTAGAAGGACCAGAAAGAGCCCCCAGAAATAACCTCAGGAAAGATGGAACCACAGATGGTGTGGCACCAGTGATAACTTTCCTGTAAAATGAGTCAACTGTTCTATTTTGTTTAGAAAATTCTGCTTTCAGCTTTGTACTGGCTGCATCAAACTTGTCTAGCTCATTTGCTGACTCAATATTTATTCTTATACACTTTGCCAAGTTTCTTCTCTAATCAGCGACCAGGAAAGGGCTTAAAAACTCAAAACACTTATCCTCTGATTTTCCACTCTCAGAACGTCTCAGAGAAAGTCTGAACCATCTCAGCAATGAACTCAGAGAGAACAGACGCTTCACAGAAGCAGACCTTTTAGGCCATGGCAAGTTTTTTGACTTGAGATTTTAGGACTCACCATGAAAGTTGAGTTTTTTGTTGTCATCTTGTTATAGTTAGAAAAATTAAATGAAAAAAATTAAATCAGGAGGCAGGAGATAACAGTACACTTATACCAAAGCTATACTTAAGCACTAAGTTAAACTGAACAGCTTAGTGTGAGAAGAAAAAAAAAATGAACTCAAACCTACTGTAAAATATGTTCTTTATTGAAAATAAACTATTCCTCCTTGAGAGAAAACCTTTTCTAAGGGAATAAGTCACTACACATCTCATAAATGACCTCACTGCACACGAGAACAGCAAACTAAGATGGTATTAATAAAATCCCAACACTGATTTTTTAAAATTCCATTCTAGTCACCTGGCAATTTTGAAAACAAGAATAATTTAATTCAACCATACAACTTAGTATGTTTATGCTTGAAAAGAAAAATACAGGTGTTCTCTCTGATGAAAGTGGGAAAATTCACATTTCCCATGGAAGACTGAGGAAATATTAGTTGTAAGCAAACTGAGTCCCACGGTTCCATACTGAGCATAGAAGGTTCCTGTGTTCCTTTTGTACCGTTTTCCGGCTTTGAGATTAAGACCACAATTAATGATCACAGACACATGACTGGGTAACTCACTGTCTCACATGAAGAAACTGAGTCCTGGTTTACATAAACTAACATAAGACAGGACTGGACATAAAAATAATTAGGTGGATTCTTATAAAATCCATTCAACTTGGGGGTTAAGATACAAAAAAACATTTAAATATATTTATCAAAAGTTTTTAAAACACAGGATTGAACTATTACCAAATTTCATTTATATTTCCCTTAATTTTCAGTATGCCATTCTGCTAACTGTAGTTACTGAGGAGAAGTAAGTAGAACCACAGAGAGCTGATTTCAGATACAGAATTGCTCTCCTCTCACTTCCCATCCCAGTTACTCGGGAGTTGAACCACCTTCACGCGAACAGATACAATGAAGAGTGAGCACCAAACCTAGGTATGTAGCAATGTAAAAATAGAGGTCATCTCGGTCTTGACGTTCATAGAACTTCAGGTAGACGTCAGAACACAGATCATCTTCTGTGCAAAACACTTCCAAGCCCTACAAGTCCAGAAAGAGAATTAAACAAACGGTATCTCAATGTGAGTGACGCAAGTACAAAAGCCTTTCAACTAAACACTTGCTTTTTTTTTTTTTTTTTTTTGCGGTACGCGGGCCTCTCACTGCTGTGGCCTCTCCCGTTGCGGAGCACAGACTCCGGACGCGCAGGCTCAGCGGCCATGGCTCACGGGCCCAGCCGCTCCGTGGCATGTGGGATCTTCCCGGAACGGGGCACGAACCCGTGTCCCCTGCATCGGCAGGCGGACTCTCAACCACTGTGCCACCAGGGAAGCCCCTGCATTTTTTATTTGTAGGTCTTGTATGCATATTCCCCAGCAAAAAATTTGATTTATAAGGACAAGACATGTGTCTCAGCTAAACTTTACAAAATCCCTTTTGACCCTGAGGATCTTTAGGATGACAGCATCTGTGAGTTTATTATGTTGAAATTCAAAATTGACTAATCCACGTCTCCACCTATCTTCTTCAGAGACAAAGGTTTAGCTTTCTTTTACAAATTAAGTCATAATGATGTCAACTTAAACTGATAATCGAATAACTCATTTAATTAGTAGGATGCAATTATTTTAAGAAAACTATGAGCTGTGTGAATGTTGTGAGGGTGAAGCCGAGACGGGACAGGAATAGACAGAGAAAGGATGAAAGCGCAGCGCTGTCCTAGGTTCAGATACAGGCTTCCAGCGCTACTAGTGAGGGAACCGAGGGAGTGAACTCCTAGAGTCTCGATTCCTTTGTAAAGTAGGGTATCATCTACCTCACAGGGATGGCGCTGATAAACGAATATTGTACATAGATTGCCCAGTAGGCAGAAGGTACTTAATCAATGCCAGTTTCTTCTTTTTCTGACTGCATCTCTATACCCAAAGGAGGAGGAGATTTTTCATAGAATCTGTTTCCCTAATCCTCTGTTGGCACTGGAAATGGAGAATTGCCTTTTAAGTAAAATAGGCAGGAAAACGGTTAAATTTCATAAATACAAAACACCGAGATGAGATGCTTAAATAACCACAATACTCTTGTCATGCCACCAACTCACTGGTTAGTCTCTGAAGGAGAACAAATAGATTTATATCGATGTCAAGCTAAAACCCCTTGGAGTCACACCTTCCGTGGCGACTGGTTTCTACAATAAGCGTGTGAGACTCACAGAAGTGTGGACACGGGTTTATTCAGGAAAATGGCGGGGAGGGCCGCCTAAGTGACTGAAATGGTTATTTTATCCATTTCTCCCTCTCAGCAAGCCTGAAGGCTGAATTAATACAAGTTAACCGTGAGGATACTACAGTTCCACTGAGAGCTGCTGTCGCAGCTTCCAAACTTTGCTTGGAGACCTCGCTGCTGTAACTGGACCGGTTCTGCGTCCATTATCCCCACACAAGCCCAGGAGGACCCTGAGAACTTGGCAGGGAGAAACTCAAGGGCACTTGAGCCCCCCTGCTCTTGGAGCCAAAGCCTTTTTTCCCAACAGCCCTCCCCCCACAGAAAGAGTCGCTCCTGATAAACTTCCAGCGCAGCCAAAAGAAGGGGCTGCGGGCCTCACGGCCCCTCTGCTCGCAACACAAACACCCGCGTCTTTCAGACGAGCCCGAGGTGGGTGCAGGCCAGTAAACCACTGGCCAAACTGAAGATAAGACAGTCATCCTCTAGAGGGGATGTTCCCCTCGAACTCACCAGAGGCATGAGACCATGTCTCCTCTTGTAAATGCGGCGGACGTCGTGGAGTGTTATCTGGACCATGGGTTTCTTTAAAAGTAGAAAGACAATCTCAAATGTCAAGATTCTGACACAATTAGAAGCTGCCCTTCAGCTGCCCCACCTTAACTTCCTGACGGGTCGCACCTGAACACCTGGAAAGTGAGCTCTGAGAACAGGGCGCGCCTCACTTTACACGCCGGTCTGCCCTTTTCACTAGCTT
>NW_020173037.1:6008995-6025973 GCF_003031525.2 Neophocaena asiaeorientalis asiaeorientalis
GTAAGAAATATTAAAGGATTGGTGTAGACCTCCTCTCAGGAATTCTATTTTTATAGACCTACGGTTTGCTCAGAACTGACATACAGCTTTTTTTTTTTTTAGGATCCTGTCTTTTAGCTCCTTAAACTACAGCGTAATAAGCCTCATAAACAGATATAGTATAAAGCAGGGCCTCTAAACTTCATAAGGAGGAAAATTGTCTCGCTTCTCTGGAGCCTTAAAATGCTAGTGAGAGAGGAACAAGTACTGAGATTGGCTAAAAGGCGACAGGTCCACCCTCCTCCCTCCAAGTAAGAGGGAGGGAGAGCCTGCAGACGCAGGGTGTGTAGCCGTGGAAGCTGCCTGAAGACTGGCCACGGCCCCCAGCCCAGACCTGGGACCCTGAAGCTGTGGCTTATACTCAGATACTGTTGCTCAAGTATTGACCGAGACCACAGCAACAGCGTTGGTCCAGCCAATCGATGACGCCACAAAGAATGCCGTCAGCAACGTGTGCTGTGTCCGCTGGAGGGCCCGGCGAGTGTGCCCTACTACCTGGTGGACAGAATTGTTATAGCATCACCGTTCACTTTGGAAAGTGTTCACGTTTCAGTGACGTGTAACGACCGACCAGCCTGGAGAGTTTCTTCCACGGCAGAAAACACCCCTGTTCTTGAAGCTACCTGCCGAACGGTCCAACTGCACTCGAAGAGTATTAGCGTTTCTGTTGTTTCAATGAACCACTCTGAAAAGGGTCCGCATCTAGATAAAGCCGCCAATCTTTACAAGTTTTAGTGCAGAAATCTGAATTCATCTTTACTGTGTGGCCTCGTGAGCCTCAAGTCATCGTGCAGGAGAAGATGTTTCCAGCATCACAGCAGCAGAACTGCAGCTGCCCAGTGACCGCAGTGCCACATGCAGCTCTGCACTGGCTGGAGAGGCCACTGCCTCTGGGACAGATGCAGATCTACTCATTTGGTTTGTAATTAAGGGAGAAGGAGAAATACAACTTAGGTGTACATATCAGCAAAAACACAGAAAGCATCCATCTCTAATTAACCTTAGTAGATTTCACTGCTCTCTTGAAGAAGTGCTTCCGAGTAGAAAGGTATAAACCTCTAATGACCCTTTGCTAAAATCACAAGGGGCAGGGTTTCTTTTCCCTCCGAAGTAACAGAGAGTAAGTCACAAGAGCTGGAACACGGGTGAGGGTGCATCAGGATTCCGCGGGGAGCCGTTAAATACCAGATGCTGGATGGGGACGGGGGTAACTCTGACCCTCCCCAAAATGTGAGAACACTCTGTCAAGTCAAGTTCACAGGAAAGAGAGCTTGAAGACGCAAACGGGAACACCAGAGGAGCCCTCCGCTGGCCTACAGACTACTTACCGGGTACCCATTGAGAGGCTGGAAATACAGGCTGGTGTCAGTGATGCACACGTGGCCGGGATTCGTCACCAGAGGTGTCACCATTTCTGCTTTGCATTCCATGTGCAGCTTTTCAGAAACACTTTGGAATCTGAGAATATGTTTTTTCCAGCAAAAGCAAGAAAAATCAGAAATCGATCTACTTTCTAGATTTAACTTTATCTGAGGGAGCTACAAAGTGACTGCAGAACAGGTGTCTAAACACCACATTTGATACAAGAAAACTGGTGATATAAACCAGTCGCCTAAATAAAACTGACTTTCTTTTCAATGGTATAATGAATACTTGAGTTTTTTAAAAGCAGATGAGGTTACGTATCAAAGAAGACAGACAAGTAAAAAATACCAAATAACCCTGTTATTGGTACTCTTCACTCCTCTCCAAATAAGTCGGCCTTGAAACTGTTCTTACATTAACAGGATTTTCTATTTTTGTGTCATTAAGACCTATTTTATTGTCATAGAAACTGTTTTGGCATGGGTAGCACTCACTGCACACCACATTCTATAAGGCTATGAGTTTACTTGCATGTCAGTTCCAACGTATAGTCTTTTGTGGATCTACTGCAGTAAAACCAGTCAAAAGTGATCACCACTCCCTCCTAAATTATGTTAACTCATCAAAAAAGTCCATTTTCGTTCTGCTTTACTAATTTAAAAAAAAATAGAAGGGAAACAACCAAATCATCAAGAGTTTAGGCAATTACTTAGTTAAATAACTGAGCTAAAAATAAGTCCCCTCTGGGACTTCCCTGGTGGTGCAGTGGTTGGGAAACCACCTGCCAACGCAGGGAACACAGGTTCGATCCCTGGTCCAGGAAGACCCCATATGCCGCAGAGCAACTAAGCCCATGCGCCACAGCTACTGAGCCTGCGCCCTAGAGCCCGCGAGCCACAACTACTGAGCCCGTGAGCCACAACTACTGAAGCCCACGTGCCTAGAGCCCATGCTCCGCAACAGGAGAAGCCACTGCAGTGAGAAGCCCACCACCAAAACAAAGAGTAGCCCCCACTTGCCGCAACTAGAGAAAGCCCGCGTGCAGCAGCAAAGACCCAACGCAGCCAAAAATAAATAAATAAAATAAATAAATGTATTAAAAAAAACAAACACAAAATCACACAGGAGCAGGCTTCCTCTTCCAGTTTGGACGTGAAGGAGACCTCACAGCTCTCATCCCAACCACAAAACCTGCCAGATGAGCTACACAATCCTTGCTATGTTTAGAAACCCATCAGAAAGCTCAGGTGCAGAGAAACCTAAATGAAGGGACCAGCAGTTGAGTGGCAGCAGGAGGGGCAATCTTCCACAGGGGGTGAGGGCTGCAGGATGAGGGAGACGCCAGACAGCAGGAGTCAGGCCTGGAGGGCACAGATGCTCCGTGGGCGGAGAGCTGGAGGCTCAGCTGAGAAGCACAAGATGTCTGCAAATCCTTCAAGGGCACCGACCCCAAGCCCCGCTGAGGACAGCTCTGTGCACTCCCACTGTGCAACTGGGCATGGGGACCTGGATTTAACCCAGCTCCACTCATTACACTGACGGAGCCCCCAGGGCAAGCAGCGGGCAGGATGGGGGTGGGCATGACCACCTCCAGAGGCAAATATTCCTCAGGTCAGTCTCTACAGTTCCTTTAAAACAAACTTCCCAGCACACAAAAAATTTACAAGAAACACAAAGAAGTGAGTAAATATGACCCGCACTCATGAAAGAGAAGATTCCACGGAAGAGGACCCGGACGTCGGATCCATCAGAGGGAGTCGTTAAGATAACTGTAGTAAATGTGCTAAAAGATCCAGGAGAAAAGATGGAAAACAGATGTGAAGGGAAGGAAAACTTCATCCGAGAAGTAGAAACTACGAAAAAGAACTGAAAGGAAATGCTAGAAATGAAAATCTGGGCGAGAGGAAATGAAGAATGACTTAAACAAGCCTAACAGACTGGCACGGCAGAGGAAAAGCCCAATGTGGCTGAAAACAAGGCCAATAAAAAAGTCCTAACTGAAACAGGACAAAAGGAGAATAATTAATAATAATTAAAAAAAAACACAGAACAGAGTGTCTGAGATCTAAGCCAAGCTATAGACATACTAACACGAGTGTAACTCAAGTCACAGGAGAAGAGACAGGAGACGGGGCAGAAGAAACCCTGAGTGGAGAGTGGTGAAAACTGTCTAATGTAAGACACCAGCTCACAGGCTCTGTTACCCAGAAACCCCCTGCAGGACAGGCGCAGAGAGACTACACCTTAACTCACAGTAACAACAGGACAAATGATGTGACTTTTCACAGGAAACAATGCACAGCAACATACAACGGAACGAAAACCCTTCAAGTAGTGAAAGAAAACCCTGTGAACCTAGTATTTTATCTCCAACAAAAACACCCTTCAAAAATGAGAGTAAGATAGAGGTATTTTCAGACAAAGCTGGGAGAATCCATCCTGACCAGATATGTACCGTAAGAAATGCTATAGGAAGTTCTTTGGGCTTAAGAGAAATGACACAAGATGCAACACCGGTTCTGCAGGAAGGAAAGACAAGCATCAGGAAACATAAGTATTCAAATCTCCAAGTAAACAGAAAAGAATTATTTCTCAGTGTTTCAACTTATGTACCTATAAATGCATGTATCTCAATTCTTGGGATTGGGAGTTTGGGATTGACATGTACACACTGCTATATTTAAAACAGATAACCAACAAGAACCTACTGTAAAAAAAAAAAAAAAGTAAAAAGAAATTCTTTAAAAACCTAAAAGGGGGCTTCCCTGGTGGCGCAGTGGTTGAGAGTCCGCCTGCCGACGCAGGGGACACGGGTCTGTGCCCCGGTCCGGGAAGATCCCACATGCCGCGGAACGGCTGGGCCCGTGAGCCATGGCCGCTGAGCCTGCGCGTCCGGAGCCTGTGCTCCGCAACGGGAGAGGCCACAACAGTGAGAGGCCCGCGTACAGCAAAAAAAAAAAAAAAACCTCTCCAGAGAGTGGGCACAGAGGGAACATACCTCAACATAATAAAGGCCATATATATGACAAACACACAGCAAACATCATTCTCATTTTATAGAAATTTAATATAAAACCACAGATCACAAAGGGCAGGAGGGGTTATGTGGAAACACACCGCTGTAAGGCTCTTGAACGACTGTAAAGGAGTGTAATATACTCTTACCTGAAGGTACGCTATGTACCAGGTGCATATTGTGAGCTCCAGAGTGACCACTAAGAACGACACCAAGCACTACAGCTAAGAAGTAGAATACTTAAAAACACCAGATCTACCCAAAAGAAGGCAAGAAAGGAGCATCAGAGAAACAAAGAACAAATGAAATGCTAGGAAACAAATACTAAGAGAGTGGGTTTAAAAACCAACTATATCCATAATTACATAATTATAAATGAATTAAACAATCCAATTAACAAGCAGAGGCTTTCGGACTGTATAAAAAGACTCAACTATATAAAGTGTTTTTTAGAAACGGAATAAGACACAGACAAGTTAAAAGTAAAAAGGATAGAAAAAGATACAGCATGCAATCACAACATGTAAGAAAACTGGTGTCTTAGAAATGTATGTAAACCTAATAACAGAGCCTGCCAGTACACGAGGCATAAACTGACAGAAAGAGAGGGGAAAATAAACAATTCCACAATCATCACTGGTAATTTTAACACCCTCCTCTCAGTAAGTGACAGAGCAAGTCAACAAAAAGTCAGTGAAGTATAGATGATCCGAACAACCATCAGCCAACTGGCCCTAAATGACGTGTACAGAGCACCATACTCCACAACTTCAGGGCACTCGTTCCTTTCACGGGCCTGGGAAACCTGTGTCAGGACAGACTACGCAGAGCCATACAACCCATCTCAACAAACATCAAAAGACTGAACCAGGGCTTCCCTGGTGGCACAGTGGTTAAGAAACCGCCTGCCAATGCAGGGGACACAGGTACGAGCCCTGGTCCGGGAGGATCCCACATGCCACGGAGCAACTCAGCCCGTGCGTCACAACTACTGAGCCTGCGCTCTAGAGCCCATGAGCCACAACTACCGAAGCCCGTGTGCCTAGAGCCTGGGCTCCGCAACAAGAGAAGCCACCGCAATGAGAAGCCCGCGTGCCACAACGAAGAGTAGTCCCCGCTCGCCGCAACTAGAGAAAGCCCGCGCGCAGCAACGAGGACCCAACACAGCCAAAAATAAATAAATAAAATAAATTTATTTAAAAAAAAGACTGAACCATATACTCTCTGAACCGAGTATTAGATTAGAAATCAATAACAATACAACAGTAACAAGATCCCCAAATACAGAGAAGATAAACAACATACTTCCAAATAACCCAAAGAAAAAACCCAATGGGTCAAAGAAGAAATGACAAAGGAAATTATGAAATATTTCATATGAATGATAATAAAAACATATTAAAATCTGAGGGATGCAGCTGAGCAGTGCTTAGAGGTAAATTTATGTTCTAGTCCTACTTATAAAAGAAGGTGAAGGTCTAAAATCAGTGATCTAAATTTTGTAGGAAGCTGGAAAGAGAACAAGTTAAACCCAAAGTAAGCTGAAGGAAATCAATTTTATATAAAATGATTTTTATATAAAAATAGAGAAAAATCAATAAAGTCAAAAGTTGGATCTTTAAAAAGGTTAATAAAATTGGCAAAGCTCTAGCAATACTGATAGAAAAAACATAAAGCATCAACGTAAGGAATGAAAGAGGGACCATAACTGCAGATCCTACTGACATTCAGAGGACATTAACAACTTGATGCCCGCATCTGACAACTTGGATGAACTGGACAAAGGTTTTGAAAAATGCAGCTTGACAAAATAGACACAAGAAGAAACAGACAACCTAACTATGTGTCAAGCAAATAGACTGACTAAGTAAGAACACTTCAGGCCTACATGGCTTCACCAGTAAATGTGGTTAAAAGTTTAAGCAAGAAATACAATCCTATACAAACTCTTTTGGGAAACAAGATAAAGGGAGATTTCTAACCTCATGTTATGTGGCTAGCATAACCCTGATGGCAAAACCTCACAAATACACTAAGATTTACAGAGCAACATCCATAAACAGAGATGCAAAAATCCTTTACAAAATACTAGCAAAGCAAATCCAGCAATACGTAAAAAGAACAATATATCGTAAGCAAGCTGGATTTATCCCATGAATACAAGGTTGTTTTAACACTGAAAAAACAACATAATCCACAATATTAACAGAATTAAAGAAAAAAAAGATCAATAAATGCACAAAAAGTACTTAACAAAATTCTAAACTTATTTTTGAAAATACTCTCAGCAAACCAGGAATAAAAAGAAACTTCGTCACTCTGATAAAGGGCATCTATGAAAAACCTACAGCTGGAATCATTCTTTTGATTTTTGTGTTTTGTTTTTTTTTTTTTTTTTTTTTTTTTTTTTTTTTGCAGTACGCGGGCCTCTCGCTGTTGTGGCCTCTCCCGTTGCGGAGCACAGGCTCCGGACGCGCAGGCTCAGCGGCCATGGCACACGGGCCCAGCCGCTCCACGGCACGTGGGATCTTCCCGGACCGGGGCACGAACCCGTGTTCCCTGCATCGGCAGGCGGACTCCCAACCACTGCGCCACCAGGGAAGCCCTGGCATCATTCTTTAATGGTGAAACATTAAACCCTTTTCCTGTAAGATCAGGAACAAGGCAAGAATATGTCTGTTCCCACTGCGTCTATTAATCAAACTGTGCAATGAGGCAAGAAGTAGAAATAAAAGCCACAAGTATTTCTGTGAAACTGTCATTATTCACAGATTAAATAATTATGGATATAGAAAACTCTATGGAATCTACAAAAAAACCTGCCAGGACTAATGAGTAAATTCTGAATTTGGAAAAGTCACAGGATACGAGGTCACTGTTTCTAAAAAACAAAAAACCAAAAATCAACAACAAAAAACTACTTCTATATACCAGTAACAAATAATTGGAAAATAAAATTTCAATAGCATCAAAAAAATCTAGGATTACAGCCAACAAATCTAGGATTACAGCATCCACACCCACTAAACATATAATAATGGGGGAACTGGATGAGGGGAAAAGAACTCTTTGCACTCAATGTCTTTACATCTTTTCTTTAAATCTAAAATTAGTCCAAAGTATTTTAAAGAGGACATTTTGGGGTACAAATGGGGAAATCTGAATATGGAGCTATAAGTTACCCGGCATACAGAATATTGCTACTTGAGTGTTATAACAGTATGGAGGAATGTCACAGAACTTTCTTGTGAGAGATACATGTTGAAGTAGTTATGGGTGAAGTGTCAGGAAGTCTTGCAGTGTCATTTCAAATGGTTCAGGGAAAAGTTGTATGCATATCTTTTATATGTATCACACAAACATACATACATATGCACATCAGCCATAAATGTATACATACATACAACATATATACAGACATATATGCATTATTTATACATGTACACAAAGCAAATTCAGCAAAATGTTGACTAACGCTTGGTGACCTATAGGGTGCCTGTGTTCACTATATTACCTTTCAACTTGTGAGGACTTGAACTTTTTCAGAATGAATAGGGAAAAATAAATATAGTTTCAATAAAAAAGCATTTCCTTGGAAGTATGATGAAAATTTATCTCAGCAAAAATTTACCTTCTTTCTTTTGGAGGAAATATACAATCCTGAAATATCTCACTTCACGCTGCAAAAAAGTCTTCCCCAAATTCTTCAGCCTAACACTTTGGAGACTGGATAAATCAAAAGTTTCATAGTGAACCATTTTAAAAATTAATGTCATGCTGAAGCCCAGGATTAAAGTCTAGATTGCTACTTAGAAAAATTATGCATTCTAAGTAGGTCAAAAGAAACTAATTCTTATTACTCCTTTTCCTTCCTAAAATGGAAGCTATTCTTTCCTCCCAACAATCCACTTAACTAATATATCCTACAAGTACAAAAAGGAAAATTAATGCTATATAAGTGAAACAGAAAAAGAAGTAAACAAACATAAACACAGAAAACACGTTATTGGCCAGATGGCTTTTCTGGCAAATTCTTTAACATTTGAAAATGTAGTGTAAGGGTCACAAATCTCACAAAGGTAGCAATAAAACAGAATATTACAAACGAATCTCATTTATACACATAAGCTTCTAGCAAAAGCCTAGCACATAATAATCCATAAATGAATCTATTCAACCAATACTTTCTACTTTGTCCTAGGCCTGAGGATTCCGAATACAAAAATCTAAAAATACCTAAAATAAAAATGATATCTAGTGACTAGAGACTGAAACAATCGCTACGTAAGATTTTGTACACGTTAGAGAACCTATATATAAAGTTAATGGAATGGATCACAATGTTTAGCAGGGTTGCTGAAAACAAAACAAATACACAAAAATCTACTACATTCTAAGTATCAACAATAAAATGAAATCTTTTAGGATATCATTTACAACACCATCAAAAATACGAAGTACCTGGAATAAATCTAGCACAAGAGCAGAAAGAACTTTATAAAGAAAAATTATAAAGAAGACTTAAATAAATGGAAAGTTTCGCTGCAATCACAGTCAAAATCCCAGCAGGCTTTTCCTTTATGAAACTTGACAAGCTGATTCTAAATTTATACAGAAGTGTGTAAGACCAAGAACAGTGAAGACATAAGTTAAGAAGGGAAAGAGGGTGCAGGACCCTGCACTGCCTGATATCAAGAGCTGTCCTAAAGCTACAGTAATTCACAGTGATACCGCAGATGGAGATAGAGACAAATGGCCCAAATCTACTTAATAGAAGGAAATCTACTTAAAATAAGGCAAGAAACAAATAAGAGAACAGGTTAATATAAAAGTATACTTACTTGCAGAAAATATACTGGATACTTAGAAAAGCCAAAAAAAACCCCAAAACAAACAAACAGAAAACCCAACACACCCCAAAACCAAAAACTGAAACAAAACTCCATTAGATCAGTAAGAATGTGGTCTCTAGGTCCCTGCAGGACACCTTAGGAAGGTACCTAACAGCTTGACGGGACGGGAAAGACTTTCCAGAACAATCCCCAGCTCAGCTGAAATGAGAAGAGTAAGGAAGAGTTGGGCGGGTGCAGAAGAGGCAGGAGGCCATAAGGCACCTCAGGCATCGCACAGAACGCAAAGATCCAGAGCAGAGCATGCAAGAGGCACCGGCGGCCGGAACAGTGACAAAGGCTAAACCGGAGCCCCGCGTGCAGGTGAGGTTAAGACTCTACCCTGAAGGCAATGGAAGTCTGGAAGAGTTTCTAACAGACAAGTGATATGATGAAATAAGTTCCTTAGAAAGAATGTATTTTAAAAGTACATTTGGCACAGTGAGGGAAATGGGATCGGAGCAGGGAAGGCTGGAGCTGGGGACAAGCTAAACGCTGTCACTGTAATCTTAGTGGCAGGGGCTGGTGGCCTGAACGGAGGCGCTAACATGTGAAAAGACAGGAGCTCGTAGACTGGGAAGATCGTGGAGAGCACCTGGCACCAGGCCTTTCTGATGGACAGATGTCAGCTGGGAGAAGTGGCAAGGAGGCCCCAGACTCTGCTCTGGCACTGACGCCAGGGCTATTCCCCCAGACGAGCAGGTTTGGGGTGAGGCAGGTGGTAACACCCACTATCGGTTCTGGACACACTGAATGAGGCCCCAGGTGACGAGGCCACTGCTTTCGCAATCAGGAAACAAAATCATTGAAAACTTACCTGTTTTTGTCAAATGATGTCCTAGCCAAACGGGACTGCAAAATGGCTGTTATCTTTAAAACAGAATCATTTAAAAAGTATGGATATAAGGATTTATAAGTGACATATCAATACACGTTCATTCACGATAAAGATACAGATCTTTAGAAACTCTTACCATAGCAGTTTGGTCCCCAAGTTTGTCCAGACAGGATGCTCTGTGAAGCTACGGTTATATAAATACACAAGAATTTATTTTTTCTCTCAGGTGCTTTGAAGATATTTCCTTAGAAACAATGAAACACAACCACCATTCTGTTACTTAGTAACAGGTAAGAATGACTCTGATATATCTATGGCTTCTTTCTAATGTGTAGTTTTCAAGTTCAACATATTCAAGTAAATCTGTTTCAGATTTATAAAAAAGGTTATGGTTTTGGTAAGACAAATGCGTATGAAATTCTTTAAAAAAAAAAAAAAGTTTATGCCTCAGTTTGCCAGTGAACGTCTGAGAAAAGCCCTGGCTCACCTGAAGCAATGTCTCCACGACACCTTCCACCTTCCCTGAAACATCCAACTCGAAGACATATTCCATTGTGCCCTAAAAAAGAGGGAGACCAAGCATGTCAGGATCCATCACTTTAAGACATCTGCAGCCCCCTGCTGGCCTGTGCAGGGACCTGCCTGGCGTGCCCTCCCTCCGCCCACACGGAATGAGCGCCCCAGGCGAGCAGAGTCTGTTGGATTTACTGCTGTATTTACCAGCTCCTTCCTTCTGCTAATTTTGGGCTTAGTTTGCTCTTCTTTTTCTGGTTCCTTGAGGTGTACAGTTAGGTGTTTAAATTTGAGATCTTCAAGGTAAGCGTTTAACACTAAACTCCCCTCTTAGGACTGCTTTTGCGACATCTTTGCAGTTTGGGTATATATGCTGTTTTCGTTTTGATCATCTTGAGGTTTTCTGTTCTTTTACTTCTTTATTGGAGTACAATTGCTTTACAATGTTGTGTTAGTTTCTACTGTACAGCGAAGTGAATCAGCTGTATGTACACCTATATCCCCTCCCTCTTGAGTCTAATTTCTCTTTTTTATTTCTTTGACCCATTGGTTGTTCAAGAGTGTTGTTTAATTTCCACATACGTGTGAATTTTCCCGCTGCTATGGATTTCTGGCTTCACTCCACGGTGGTTGTAATCTTCTTAGCTTTGTTGACTTGTTTTGTGACCTGACACGTGACTTGTCCTGGAGAACGTCCCGTGTGCACGTGAGAAGAGCGTGTGTCCTGCTACCGTTGGGCAGGACGTTCTGGGTGTGTCTGTGAGGTCCATCTGGTCAGAGTGCTGGTCGAGTCCTCCGTTTCCCGAGTGACCTTCTGTCTGGATGATCTACTCATGACTGAAGGTGGGGCACGGACGGAAGTCTCCTCTGTCCTGTGCTGCTGTCGGCCTCTCCTTTCAGTCCTGTCAGTGCTGGCTTCATACACTCAGGTGCTCTGAGGCTGGGTGTGCAAGTGTTGTGGCGGTTAATTTTATGTGTCACAAGCTGCTTTCTTCTCTTTCCCCTGAGGGTGAGTCTGCTGGGCTACACCTGCCTGTGTCTCTGGTGCAGGGTCCCCTGGAGCAGCTCTTTCCTGTTTTCAGGGGTCCCCAGGCATCTAGAGCATTATGGGTCCTGTCAGAGGTCCAGGACAGGTGAGACAGAAGCCAGTCCCTCAGGCTGGCTTCTGCCCCCAAAAGCCAGAACATTGGACCTATGGTCCCGTCTTGTCTTTCCCTTCCCAGGGAGAAGATGGGAGCTGGGAGTTCCCTCCAATCACGTGGCACAGTGCCAGGGGAGGGACTACAGTGAAAGGATGCTACAATGTTCCCACAGCTTCAGGGTGGCTCATTTCATGCTCACCTGGGGCGCAGGGCACTCTTAACTGGTTTCTGGATTTCTCACAAAGGGAACTGAGTCAGTCTCTCCATAAGAGGAACAAGGGTCTGGGCTTCCTAGTCTATCAAGTCTCATCACCATGGTCAAAGTCACAACCCCGCCCCTTTACACCTGAGAATCCTTTGGTGTCCTAATTCACAAGAGCTTTTCTTTGCTTCAGAAAACCTTACTCATTTCCTTTTACGTAACTTTTCAGCAGCTTTGCACTTCAAGTCGGTGACAGGAGAGCCTTTGCAGGGAGAGTACACCAGGCAGCGGTTCTCAACTTGGGGGGCAGGGGGGCGTTCCACCACCCTGCGGGGCACTTGTCAATGTGTGGTGCCACACAGCAAAGGGGGGGCACTCCGTGGGTGGGGGCAGCCTGTAACATAAGGGGCAGCCCCTCACAATGAAGAACCGCCCTTCCCGAAGTGCCAATAGCACCACCTGTGAGTGACGAGGTCGCAGTATTCACCGTTTCTGAGTGACTGGCGCATGCAGATGTTTCTTGTACATAAAACTCAGAGGGGGCTGCATGTGGCTGGCGCGTCCCCCTCAAGCTGCTGCTGAGAACCCACAGGCTGGCCTGTGACCGGAACTGCCATCCAGCCTGTCGGACGTCTGCTCGGAGAGGGTGGCTTTTCCTAATTCAGAAGCGTCATTTATAAGAGCAGTAGTCCCATCTCTAGGTCTCGTAAAAACTCTTCTGCAAGGAGTTACCCCTTTACTGCATACTAAGCTACAGCATAAAGCATTAATTAAAGCACAGAATGGCTGGATGTAACGTCTAGTTACAAGTCTTGTGCTCACGGCCCCTCAGAGCTTCTACCCAATCAGCAGCATTTATAAATTAGTACTGAGCTCTTAAATGAGGGTATTTTATAGCCTATAAGTATTTCTCAAACATTTAAAAGAAGTTCTCATTGATAGTCAGTAAATAATCTTTTAAGTGATGCATATTCTGATTTCAACTTTTAACCTAATAATTTAAGCTTTTTTTCCCCCTAATAGACACGCCTATTTTGAAGTTAAAAAGTTAATTGAAATCTCTCGGACTAAAGTCTGTCATTCCCTTGGGTAATTTTGTTATAACTGCTAGGGAACAAGCTTTCAAATACCCATTACATTGCATCAAAGAAGTTAACAGAGACACAGAATCTTACTGCTCAAAATCACTTTGTAAATTGCTGGGGATAAATGAAAAGCTTTACTTACCCTTTCTATTTTATATGGTGCAACAATGTTGTGTTCTTTAATGAAATATACCTGAGAAAAACAAATCAATACTTGTAAAATATTAAACATTATCACAGTAATGAGTTACTGTTAATTACGATGTTACGAATCGAATTTAAATCATTGTTACATAATCTGTTTCCAAAAGCACTTGCATTAATATGAGTATAGCTTTAAAGTTCTGATGTTAAAATAACAAACATTAAATTAAAAAGAGATTCATCAAGGCAACAAGGTAGCAACCACTGCTGGATAAATACAATGTCTAAGATGTCTTATGAATGTCATCACTTGTACCCAGTAACCAGACAAATGAAGGAAGCTAATCTAAGGCTGATTTTCTAAGAAATGAGTAAAACAAAGTCACTGTGGTATGAAATCCATTCATCAACATAAAGAAAACTCTCTTCTCTAGACAGACACACACACACACACACACACACTCCTCTTTATTCTATCAGCAAAAGAATATTTGGAAGCAAAACTCTAAAAGCCTAAAGAACCATAACATATTTCTGAAACACTGTGACCTGGTAAGTAATCAAAAAACACAAAAGTTGTGTTTATTTGGTTGTGTGCTTAACCCAGGAAGTTTAATACTTGAAAGAGTAGCTTATATCTAGTCACACCTTGATGTAAAGCTGATTTTCAGTTTATTTGACATGAGACCTCTTATACAAACTATTGAAAGGAGGTGGGAGGATTTGGGGGCTTTATTCTTAAGTTTATTAAAATTATACTAAAATGTACCGCGCCGCCAGGGAAACCCATAAAATGTATAGTTTTATAATGGAAACCATACTTTCAACTGAAAAAGTACCTACTCCTTTCAAGATAAGGACTTTCTAGAATAAAGCGACCGTGTAGAACGATACTCTAGAAATAATGAGAATACAGGTGTGGACGAGAATCATCAGTACTGGTGCTCCTTCCCCAAACAGATGTGGCCATAACTGCTCTCACATCCGCCAGTCAAAGCAGCACGAAGTCAGAGAGCCTCTGAAATGCTTTCTTCCCTAAAATTATTAGAATCATGGAAGGCAGACTTAGAAAATCACCTAATCTGATATCTCCCAGGCTTCATAAAATAATTTTCAATATGCATTAAAAAGAGGCATGAACAAGAGGGCTAAATGATCCAAAAACCACCGGAGGCTCTCTGCTCCCGACCATTCACCCCTTGAGAATCTCAACACTTCGCGCCCAGTCCTAGCGTAAAGAAATCTCTGCATCTTTGTTTCCCACAGCTCTTCCCATGCTTGCTCGATCACAGAATACTTTTCTTTGAACACTTCAAGGAGCTGGAGATCCGCAGAGAGTGGAACCAACGCTGACCTCTACCCTTTCATTTTCAAGGTGAAGAAGGTGAGATTCACAGCAAAAAGGCAGTGGTAATGAGCTCTACTCCTCTCTCATCTATAATTTTTTAAAGATCTACAGGTGAATTGAGTACAGCTAACCCTTGAACAACATGGGTTTGAACTGCATGGGTCCGCTTACATGTGGATTGTTTTCAGAAAATATATTGGAAAAGTATGTGGAGATCTGGGACAATTTGAAAGAAGATGAACTGTGTAGCCTAGAAATATCAGAAAAATTAAGAAACTGTTATGTCATGAGTACATAAAATAGATGTAGATACTAGTCTATCATATCATTTACAACCATAAAACATACACAAATCTATTATAAAAAGTTAAAACTTATCAAAACTTACGCACACGCTAACAGACCGTACATGGATGGCACCAATCTTAGTCGAGAGAAATGTAAATAACTATAAAGATGCGGTATGAAATCACAGCTGCATACGTTCACCGTAGTTCACACTGTACCACGGTCATAACTTCATAGCCGCCTCCTGTGATACTGCGCTGAGGTCCAGTGCTGAGTAACCTCAGAAGGCTGCGGGGCGCTATCCATCTTCATGTAAGCAGCAGTGAACTGGGCATCACAGTAAAAAGTGGTCCCTCCCGGTTCTTGTGCATTTTTCATCGTGTTTAGTATAAGATCACAAACCTGGAATAACACCACGGGACCCACACGAAGTGCCACTAGTGATGCTGGCCGTGCTCCCGAGAAGCAAAGTCGTGACATTACGAGAAAAAGCTGAATTCCTTGATATGTGTATCACTGATGGAGGTGAGGTCAGCTGCTGCGGTTGCCACCATTTCAAGATAAATGAATCCAATGTAAACACCATTGTAAAAAGGAAAAGGAAATTCATGAAGCCATCAGGCAGCTACCCAGCAGGCGGGAGAACCTGGCACTTTTGGTGAACTACCTTTTTATCACGTACTGAAAATGCAGCTTTTACGTGGGTGCAGGGTTGCTGCGTGATGACTAATATGACAACTTAAAGCGAAAGGAAGGTGAAGGATCTAAAGCTGGAAAATTTAATGTCAGCAAAGGATGGTTTGATAATTTTGGAAAGAGATTTCGCTTTGAAAATGTCAAGATAACAGGAGAAGCAACTTCTGCCAACCAGGAGGCAGCAGACAAGCTCCCAGACACCATTAAGAAAATCACTGAGGAGAAAGGATATCTGCCTGATCAGGTTTGAAAGCAGATGAAAGTACCCTCTTCTGAGGAAAAAAAAAAAAAATCCACAAAGGACGTTCATTAATAAGGAAGAGACACGAGGACCTGGATTTAAGGCAGGAAGGGATAGGCAAGTCTGCTGTTTTGTGCAAATGCAATGGGGTCGATGACCAGGACTGCCCTGATCTATAAAGCTGCTGACCCCCAGCCTTGAAGGGAAGAGGGAACCCCAGCTGCCAGTCTTTTGGTTGGACAACAAGAAGGTCTGGACAACAAGAACGCTTTTTCTGGATTGGTTCCATCGATGCTTTGTCCCTGAAGTCAGGAAGTATTCTGCCAGTATGGGACGGCCCTTTAATGTTCTTTTAATTGGACAATACCCCTGGCCACCTAGAACCCCACGAGTTCAACACCAAAGGTGTCAAAGTGGTCTACTTGCCCCCAAACCCGGCATCTCTAATTCAGCCTCTAGATCAGGGGTCATAAGAACCTTTAAGGCTTATTACATATGGTACTCTGTGCAAAGGACTGTCAGTGCCGTGGAAGAGAAATCATGAGGGTCTGGAAGGATTACACCATTGAAGATGCCATGGTTGTTACAGAAAAAGTCATGAAAGCCATCAAGCCCAAAACAGTACATTCCTGGAGAAAACTGTGTCCAGACGCTGTGCATGACTTCACAGGATTTACAACAGAGGAACAAGGAAATCATGAATCAGAGTACGGATACGGCAAAAAGAGGTAGAGAGTTGAAACGTTTCAAGATATGGATCTTGGAGAAATTCAAGAACTAATGGACACCACACCCGAGGAATTAACAGAAGACAACCAGAGGGAGATGAGAGCTTCCAAACCAGCGCCAGATGACGAGGAAGAAGATGTAGAAGCAGCAGTGCCCGGAAACAAACTGACATGAGACCACCTAGCAGCAGGCTCTGATTTCTGAGACTGCTTTTTGGCTTCTTTCATGACATGGACCCTTCTATGACACAGGCACCGGAACTAAAGCAAACGGTGGAAGGAGGATTGGTACCGTATGGCAACATTTTTAGAGAAATAAAAAAGCAGAAAGTCAGCCAGAAATCATGATGTATTTCCGTAAAGTTAAACTGAATGTGTCTGCCTCTCCTGCCCACCCCGTCCCCCCTCCATCTCTGCCACCTGCGACAGTAAGACCCCCCCCAC
>NW_020173037.1:6026058-6029786 GCF_003031525.2 Neophocaena asiaeorientalis asiaeorientalis
CGTGAAGACAGACGACAGGAACGAAGACCTCTGGGACACTCCACTTCCACCTAATGACTAGTGAACAATCATCCTGCCGTACAGTTAATAAACTCACCTGCTGTGTGTGTGTGTGTCTTCACGTGAACATCTAATAACCACGTGGAGGAAGTGTATGATACGTTTCTGTGTTCACCACTGTCATCACCTGAGCACTCACAGTGTAGAACATCGTGTGCGAGACTTGTACTGAAGTGGACAGCCTATCCTTGCACAGGCATAGGGGAGTGATTTTAATATAAGATTAATCATGTATTAGTTTTCTGGTTTCATAACTTTGCTTTCAAAGAATTCCATTACTGTTCAGATGTCTTTCTCTATCATCACGGGTTTAAAAAAGAAAAATGTTATCATGGTTGGGGCTTCCCTGGTGGTGCAGTGGTTAAGAATCCGTCTGCCAATGCAGGGGACACAGGTTTGAGCCCTGGTCTGGGAAGAGCCCACATGCCGCGGAGCAACTGAGCCCGTGAGCCACAGCTACTGAGCCTGCGCTCTACAGCCCGCAAGCCACAACTACTGAAGCCTGCGCACCACAACTACTGAAGCTCGCGTGCCTAGAGCCCGTGCTCTGCAACAAGAGAAGCCACCGCAATGAGAAGCCCGCGCACCGCAATGAAGAGCAGCCCCCACTCGCCGCAACGAAGACCCAACACAGCCAAAAATAAATAAATACATTTTTTTTAAATTTTGAAAATTAAAATGTAACCACATTTCCCATACTGAATTATGAATCTGATACAACACTGTGTGCCATAACACTTTTATAACGATTCACTCAACAGTGTACAGGCTTGGCTACTGGGAAGCAATACTGATGACACAGGCTACGATAAAGCAGTCATCCTGCTGCTGCTTCATTATCAGTGCATGAATCATACTTGTAAATAACACATTTCTTTTTCACATTATCTTTTCTTTTTTTTTTTTGCGGTACGCGGGCCGCTCACTGTCATGGCCTCTCCCATTGCGGAGCACAGGCTCCAGACGCGCAGGGTCAGCGGCCATGGCTCACGGGCCCAGCCGCTCCGCGGCATGTGGGATCTTCCCGGACCGGGGCACGAACCCGTGTCCCCTGCATCGGCAGGCTCTCAACCACTGCACCACCAGGGAAGCCCCTATCTTTTCATTTTTGAGGTCTAATGTTAGTAACACATGTAACATCTACAGTGTTTTGTATCCCATTAAGACAATATTGATGTAGGTACTGACAGACATGATTCATCATGTACTATACTATAAGTATAGTACATACTGCAAATGCATTTTCTCTTCTTTATGATTTTCTTAACATTTTCTTTTCTTTTCTCTAACTTATTGTAAGAATACAGTATATAATACATATAACATACAAAATATGTGTTATCAACTGTCTATGTCATCAGTAAGGCAACAGTAGGCTATTCGTAGTTAAGTCTGGGGGGAGTCAAAAGTTATACATAAATTTTCACCTGTTTGTGTATGTGGGCAGACAATATTGATGTAGGTACTGACAGACATGATTCATCTTATAAACAGATGACAAACTTACAGTATGGATAAGTATAGTACATACTGCAAATGCATTTTCTCTTCTTTATGATTTTCTTAACATTTTCTTTTCTCTAACTTATTGTAAGAATACAGTATATAATACATATAACATACAAAATATGTGTTATCAACTGTCTATGTCATCAGTAAGGCAACAGTAGGCTATTCGTAGTTAAGTCTGGGGGGAGTCAAAAGTTATACATAAATTTTCACCTGTTTGTGTATGTGGGCCCAGGGGTCAGTGCCCTAAACTCCCACTTTGTTCAAGGGTCAGTTGTGTATGACAGGAGAAAAAACGTGTAATTTATCTCCGTATTGCCAGTGTTCACATAGTACTGGATGTAAATGTGAAATGAAGAAAAGGTGACCCCAAGCATTCTACTATGATTAGACAAGGCTACACATCCTGAGCTGTGGCCTCGGTTGTCACCATGAGTCCATCTGAGCTCACTGAAGTGGGAGGCGCTGGCCTCCCACCTTCCAACTGCAGTCCTTTATCTCAACCCTCACACACTGTCAGGACTCCTCAGGACGGACCCACACAGCCTGCAGGCACCACACGCTTAATGAACATTAAGGAACGCATCAGGGATCACAGCTTCTAAGACATACAGTTCTCAATGACTAACTTTAAAAGAATTTAAACATCATTCCCTGTGGCCTTCATTTGAGATTTCTACAAATAATTTCATTGTGCTTAAAAAAAATGTGTATATATATGTATGTATATATACACACACACATATGTATGTATTTATTCATTTAAATGTTCATTCAGGTTAGAAAATAATGTTTACTAGGTGCTTCTTACCTGACTGAAAATGAGTGAGATCCCCCCGGATACCACCCTAAAATGCAGATAAAAGTTATTAAATATATGTAATTTTTTGGTAGAAGTAAAATTACACAGTTGTAACAATGACGTACTTTGCAAAGTGTCTATTGGCTCCATTTTCTCCATGTTTTCCTATTTTTATACAATCTCTCAAAGGAATCTGGAAAAAATTGAGAGAAATATTATAAAAATAAGCCAAGGTAAACTATATACAAAAAATAGGACCGTTTCTGTTCACATTTAAAATGCATTTACCTTAATGATGGGCTGGGATATTGCATCCGGTTCAAAAATAACTGATTTTGAACATATTTTTAAGGAGCCTCTGATTTTCCTAGAGATGAAAGTACAAAAGGTTATCATTAATGAACGTAACAAAAGTCACAGAAGAATCATAATACATTTTAACTAGAATGTAGATGACTAAAGTATCAACTAATAAAAGATCAACAAAGAGAAGGGTATGAAAGGTTGGAAAATATAGCAAAAATATTTTCCTCATCTCCCCCTCCCTAGAGGTTAAAGAATCTGCATGTGTTGTAATATGGTCTCACTGGTTGAGCACTGTCGCATGTATTTTATTCGCATTACTTCATCTGGTCCTCACAGCTACTGTGAAAGGGAAACAGTTTTCTGATCCTTAAGAAACGCTGATTCCATCCTGTCTGTGGTAAATTCTTTTGACTTTTCATTTCCTATATCTTAAAGAACTATTCAGAAAGCAATACTAAGCATCTAATGTTGATGAGGTAGGAGATTTTTTGTTTTCTTATTTATAATCATGCAAGAATAACAAGAGTTTGAATTTAGAACCCAGAACGCTTTTACCGGTGATTCTGGGGTACATAGGACAAAACACAGGTTAAGAAATGCTGGAACACCGTCTTATAAAAAAATCACCTTAAGATTAGTTTCCAAGAGTACATTTTATCTACAAGTGAAGCTCTACGGATCTTACGTTTTTTAAAGTCACTTGTATGACATCTGGACTTTTTCTCCAGACATTCCTCAGTGTCCTAGTGAACGCTTTTTTTTTTTTTTTGCGGTACGCGGGCCTCTCACTGTCGTGGCCTCTCCCGTTGCGGAGCACAGGCTCCGGATGCGCAGGCTCAGCGGCCATGGCTCACGGACCCAGCTGCTCCGCCGCATGTGGGATCTTCCCGGACCGGGGCACGAACCCTTGTCCCCTGCATCGGCAGGCGGACTCTCAACCACTGCACCACCAGGGAAGCCCGTGAACACTTCTTACTCTGGCCGTTCCAGGGTCTCTTAACTGAAGCAATTATGTTACTTATACTCTAGAAAGACCGACCTGCTCTTCCTG
>NW_020173037.1:6029959-6034283 GCF_003031525.2 Neophocaena asiaeorientalis asiaeorientalis
AGTGTCAGTTCTTTTGCTATCAAAGAAATCTCACATTCTTCCTGGCTTACAAATACGCCAATGGTGTTCTAACCCACAGGATAAAGTCCCATCACAATCTGAGGAAGGCCTACCTCTGTGTACGTAGATAATATGTACCCAGTGCACAAGAAGGCTTGTCATGCCGAAGGTCATGATTTAGCCTGAAATTCTTCTTCCTCAAAAGCTCTTCTAAATTTTGATTTTATATCATTTCTTTCCATGCTGTTATCTGCATTTACTTTCCTAACACCCTAAATCACCTAATAATAACTTAAGTACTTCTATGGCAATTGCTAAACAAATACAAATAGAATAGAAAATTCCCAAGTATCAATCACCTAGTTTCTGCAGTTGTTAACATGCAGTCATTCTTGTTTTGTGTACAACACCTCAGAACCCTGCTGGATTTTAGGTAAATTCCCAGACATCCTATACTTCATTTATATATACTTTAACATGAATCTCTGAAGATAAACTATTTCAATAAATGACCTATCACTGTCACATCTAATAAAATTAATAATTCCTTAATGTCATCAAGGATACAGCCAGGATTCAAATTTTTCTATTTCATAAGTGTGTTCTTATAGTTGGTTTGTTCAAATTGGAACACAAAAGTCCATATTACATTTAGTTGACAGGTCTCTCAATATCTCTTAATCTAAGGCAACTTTCATTTTCCCGCATTACGAACTTTGCTAAACACATCTCTGTGGTTTTCCTCTATCCCATTTCCTTTATATAATTGGTAAGATTAAAAGACTTGACCAGCTGGGGTTTGATTTTCTGGTAAGGGTTCGTCAGAGGCAGTGCACATGTACTTCCCTCGAATCAAGAGGCCACAGTGGGTTCAGGAAATGCCTATCTTGATACGTGCATTAAAAAATTTCTCAGCACCTTTTCATCTGCTGGTTTAGCAGCCACTGAAGATTCTGTCTACATCACAGGTTGGCAAACTCCTTCTATAAAGAGCCAGATAGTAAATATTTTCGACTTTGCAGGCCATTTGGCCTCTGTCACTATTCAGTTCTACTTCTGTGTTGCAGGAAAGCAACCACACACAATATGTAAACAAGTGGGTGTTCCAATAAAACTTTATTTACAAAAACAAGTAGCAGGCCAGATCTGACCATAGTTTGTCGACCCCTGATATAGATCCATTATTCACTAGGGGTTGACATTTTTAACATTCCCTCTGTGTTTATTATCTAGAATTCATCAACAAAGAGCAGCTTTAATTATCTGTGATTTGGTTACCCTAAAGTACAATTTGTACAAGGAAAGCAGGAAAAATGCTCGATTCTTTACGTTTATCAAGTTTTAGAAAAATGAGTTGGTGTCCTAGTACCTTCAAAGGTAACTGATATATATATATACACACACACGTGAAATAATATATTTATATTACATATATGTCATTATGAACTCATGGATTTGAGCCCTTCTGATACATTTCAATCCACTACCCTCATTATTCTTTTTTGGTGTTCAATCTGTCCCATTTTTTGCCCAGCTCTTCAGGGTGGCCTTGTGCCCTTTTAATTCACATGCAGTCATTTCTGATACCTTCCTTTCTTGCCAGTCTGACAAGATGGTCCAGGCTCACCTCCCACATTTCCTCCCCTGACTTAGATTCAGGCAAGTCTCCAAAGAGCCCTCGTTTCTTTCAGTGGAGAGTAGCATTCAGAGTAGCTCACTGCTACCGAGTTCTCACTAGGCCTTTTCAGAGATGCGAAAATCTTCCTTACCTTTCATTCTGACTGCCCTTGTGCCGAATATGATTAGCTGTATGCTGTTCAAAGTAGTACTCCTCCAAGTTAAGCAGCAGCAAGGAAAATCTAAATTTGGGGAAAAAAACAAAACCGCATGTTTATTTTTTTAAGTATAAGAAAGCAGAATATTTCAAGCATGTGTTCCCAAAGTGCTTTTCCATCCATTACATCAACAAACACTTACTAAGTGTATATTATATGCCAGGCACTCTTCTCTATCAAGACAGACCTACCCAGCTATGCCAAAAATAAATAAAATTGTTTACCAGGTGGATTTATTATTCCTTTACAGAAACTCCAAATTTCATGAAATAAAACCATGTATAAAACAGATAGCTGGCGGGCACCTCCTCTGTGAGGACCTAGATGGGTGGGATGGGGGTGGGTGGGAGGGAGGTCTAAGAGGGAGGGGCTGTATGTATACATACAGCTAATTCACTTCACTGTATAGCAGAAACTAACACACCATTGTAAAGCAATTATACTCCAATAAAACAACAAAACTTACTGTTGCCTGAACAGAGCTCGGAGCTTTCCCACCTACAGTGTTCATCCTTTGTTCCCCACGACTACACACGGGGCTTCCCCACCCCCTCTTCCCCACCACAAACCATCCTCCACTGTCATGGCTCGTGGGTGGGTGACTTTCTCTTGCTACTTCCACAAGACCAGTGCCTCTGAGAGGCAGATCTTTAGATATTCCTGTTATAACCAATCTAAGGCTTTGTACGCAACAGGTATTTAATAGATAAAACGAGTAAGCTGAACCAAATGGGAATCAGTTCTTTTTAAAGCTTTAAGTGCTTTAAACTTTAAAAAACAAAATAAAGTAACAGAAAAAGTATTAATTTAGTTGCATGGCCACAGAAACAAATATATGGCAAAGAACTGAAAACAACTGTTTCGTTTGTTTTGTGGTAAGGACCAGGAAACATCAACGGCACCCAGAGTCATGGGGAGTCGTTTTCATGAAAAGTGTGGTACTTGAGATGCGTCTTGACGTTCCGGTGTATTACAGGAAGACATCTAGATTAAATACCGCAGAATAAATGTAAGTGTTTATTTCTGCTCCCTCTGGAAAAACACTACAATGTGAACAAAAATTTTTTAAATAGTAACCCCCCACACAAAAAATAGTAAAACCCACAGACTAAAGGAAATTGGAGAGACATAAAAGCAGATGAGAGATACCTACAAATTTGTGAGACATGCAAAGCAGATGGGAGGAATGAGCAGTGATCAGAAGCCGGAAGAGCAGATGCCTCCAGAAAAGGTACCAACCAGGAGGAAACCACAAGTTCCACAACTGCAGGTGTCAGGTACCAAGAAGGTAGGGATGGAGCCTGGGGGGATGGCTGGAAGTCCAAACGAGGCCAGCAGCCACGATTCCTCCCCCGATGGTTCTCCCTACACATGGTTTTTCAACACCAAAATTAAACAAGAGACTCCAAACTAGGCACCAAGCACAGTGGAGAGCAGCGCTACTGCATGAAAAGACAGTGATTAAACAGAAAGCAGAAGACATATAACACTCCAAGCAGCAGACTGTGGGTTATTTTTGGAAAAAAAACTAAATAGCCCTAGAGAAAAGACCTATGGATACTAACATTTCAAAGAACCATCTACAACACCATCCCACAGTGAAGCCCAACAGAAAAGGCCTACCCAGTGCCACAGAATTACATGCTTCACCCTTAAATATGAACGCACACCCAAGATCACCAGCCTCTAATGTGAAAGAACTAGACCAAACAAGCAGAACACAGCTTGAAGGACTAGAGACAATGAACAGAAGAAAAGGTCAAAAGACTATAATTAAGATCCTTACAAAGAAGAAATTATATCCATGAAACAAGATACTGCTTGCTTGAAAACAAACTGAACAGAAAAATAACTCATAAATTAAAAATGATGACAGCGGGAACTAGCTTTACCATCAAAACAGGCAATTTTTACTGGCCTGTTCTACATGTTAAAATCCACGAACAAGAATTCATCATAGGCTAAACTGCCGGAGCTCAGTGTAAAATGCTCACTATCAACACTTACTCCGAATTTCGGTGCAACCACAGAAGTTCAGATTGGTAGGACCGTCCTCTGATGCCCGAGATAATTTCCAAGAAGGTATAAATCAGAGGGATACTAAGTGCCTTGGCCCTTGCTTTTAGCTTGTATTAATAAGTTGAAACCTTTTGCTCGGGCTGGAGCTATGCAACCGTCTCTCCTCCTTCTTCCTCTCCCCACTCCTCCTCTTAGAGGGTAAAATAACTCTTCGTCAATAAGACAATGGCATAATTTTGTTGCTCTAAAAATAGGCTTCATATGGGCTTCCCTGGTGGCACAGTGGTTGAGAGTCTGCCTGCCGATGCAGGGGACGCGGGTTCGTGCCCCGGTCCGGAAGATCCCACATGCCGTGGAGCAGCTGGGCCTGGGAGCCATGGCCGCTGAGCCTGTGCTCCGCAACGGGAGAGGCCACAACAGTGAAAGGCCCGCATACAGCAAAAAAAAAAAAAAAAAAAAAAAGCTTTCAA
>NW_020173037.1:6034555-6043109 GCF_003031525.2 Neophocaena asiaeorientalis asiaeorientalis
CCGAATACAGAAAAAAAAAAAAAAAAAAAAATAGCCTTCATAGACAACCAGCTCTTCCATATAATTTTTAAGATATAATCCTATCTTTAATACTGTTAAAATGTCCATACCAGCCAAAGCCATCTACAGATCCAATGTAATCCCTACCAAAATCTCAATGGCATTTACTGCAGAAATAGAAAAAAAAAATCCTAAAATTCATACAGAATCAGAAAGTCAAAACAATCAAGAATGAAAAACAAAGCTGGAAGCCTCACAGTTCCTATATCAAAAGATATTACAAAGCTACAGTATTAAACAGTGTGGTACTGGCATAAAGACAGACATATAGACCAAAGGAACAGAATGGAGAGCTCAGAACTAAACTCTCATAACTCTGGATCTTTTTGTCAAGAGATTCAAAGCCACACAATGGGGAAAGGACAGTCTCTTCAACCAGTGATGTTAGGAAATCTGGATATTCACATGCAAAAGAATGATGTTGAACCCTTCATACTATATATAAAAATTAACTCACAATGGACTAAAGACCTACTTTTAAGACCGGAAACTATAAAACTCCCAGAAGAAAACATAAGGTGAAAGCTTCATGACACTGGATTTGGCAGTGATTTCTTGGATATGACACCAAAAGCACAGGCAACAAAAGCAAAAATAGATAAATGGGACTACATCAGATTTAAAAACTTCTATGCAGCCAAGAAAACAGTCAACAAGCTGAGAAGACAGCCTATAAAACTGAAGAAAATATTTGCAAACCGTATCTGATAAGGAGTTAATATCTAGAATATATAAAGGACTCCTACAACTACTCAGCAACAACAAAAATTAACCCAATTAAAAAATGGGCAAAGGACTTGAATAGGCACTTCTTCAGAGAAGATATGCACATGGCCAGAAAGTGTATGAAAACGACACTGAACATCACCAATCATCAGGAAAATGCAAATCAAAACCTCATACACTATTAAAAAATAACAAACATTGGCGAGGATGTGAAGAAACTGCAGGTGGAATTGTAAAATGATGCAGCTGCTATAGAAAACAGTATAGAGGTGACTCAAAAAATTAAGCATAGAACCACCATATTCAGGTTCCCTCCAGTAGGCAGGTGACCTCTAGCCTCTGTCACAGCCTCACGGATTCACGTATCTCTCATTACCTGCTTCTTTAGCTATTCTTTTTAGCCCTTTCAAGTCATCTAATTGCTCCAGCAACCAGGACATTGTTATTGACTCTTGTTCATTAAAAGGCTTGGCTTCCAATGCTCCATGCCTAGAGCCAGATTCAAAACTACAATGAGGTATCACCTCACACCAGTCAGAGTGGCCATCATCAAAACGTCCACAAACAATAAATACTGGAAATATATACAGAACTCATACAATGCATTAGAAAAAAACAATCCAATTTAAAAATGGGCAGAGGGGGCTTCCCTGGTGGCGCAGTGGTTGGGAGTCCGCCTGCTGATGCGGGGGACGCGGGTTCGTGCCCCGGTCCGGGAAGATCCCACATGCCGCGAAGCGGCTGGGCCCGTGAGCCATGGCCGCTGAGCCTGCGCGTCCGCAGTCTGTGCTCCGCAACGGGAGAGGCCGCACCGGTGAGGGGCCCGCGTGCCACACACACAAAAAAAAAAAGTAAAAATGGGCAGAGGAGCTGAATAGACATTTTCCCAAGACATACAGATGGCTGACAGACACATGAAAAGATGCTCAACATCACTCATCATCAGAGAAATGCAAATCAAAACTACAATGAGATATCACCTCACACCTGCCAGAATAGCTATTACCAAAGGGACAACAAATAACAAGTGTTGGTAAGGATGTAGAGAAAAGGGAACCCTCCTACACTGTTGGTGAGAATGTAAACTGGTATAGCCACTGTGGAAAACAGTATGGAGGTTCCCTAAAAGAACTAAAAATAGAACTACCGTATGATCCAGCAATCCCACTCCTGGGTATATATCTGGAGAAAATCATAATTTGTTGTTTTTTAAAAAATAAATAAATTTAAAAAAAAAACTATTTATTTATTTTTGGCTGCATTGGGTCTTTGTTGTTGCACACGGGCTTTCTCTAGTCACGGCGAGTGGGGGTTACTCTTCATTGCGGCACGCAGGCTTATTGCGGTGGCTTCTCTTGCTGCAGAGCACGGGCTCTAGGCTCGCGGGCTTCAGTAGTTGTGGCTCGTGGGCTCTAGAGCACAGGCTCAGTAGTTGTGGCACATGGGCTTACTTGCTCCACGGCATGTGGGATCTTCCCGGACCAGGCATCGAACCTGTGTCCCCTGCATTGGCAGGCGGATTCTTAACTGCTGCACCATCAGGGAAGTCCTGAAAACCATAATTTGAAAAGATACATACAACCCCAATGTTCACTGCAGCACTATTTACAATAGCCAAGACATGGAAGCAATCTAAATGTCCATCAACAGAGGAATAGATAAAGATGAGGTACATATATACAATGGAATGTTACTCGGCCATAAAAAAGAATGAAATAATGTCATTTGCAGCAACATGGATGGACCCAGAGATCATACTCAGTGAAGTAAGACAGAGAAAGACATATATCACTCATATGTGGAATCTAATTTTTAAAAATGATTTAAATGAACTTATTTACAAAACATAAACAGACTCACAGATTTTGGAAACAACCTTACGGTTACCAAAGGGGAAAGGTTGGGGGGAGGGATAAATCAGGAGCTTGGGATTAGCATATACACACTACTATACAGAAAACAGATAACCAACAAGGAACTACTATACAGCACAGGGAACGCTCCTCAATATTCTGTAAAAACCTATATGGGAAAAGAATCTGAAAAGGAATGAATATATCTTTATGTATAACTGAATCACTTAGCTCTACACCTGAAACTGATACAACATTGTAAATCAACTATACGCCAATAAAATTTTTAAAATAGAAGACACTTCCCTGGTGATCCGGTGGTTGAAACGCTGCGTTCCAAATGCGGGGGGGGGCCGGGTTCGATCCTTTGTCAGGGAACTAGATCCCGCATGCCACAGCTAAAGATCCTGCATGCCACAACAAAGACCCAGTGCAGCCAAATAAATAAATATTTTTTAAAATAAATAAAAATAGAACTACCATGTGACCCAAAAGTCCCACTTACAAATATATATCCAAAAGAACTGAAAACATACTATCAAAGAGATGTTTGCATATCCATGTTCACGGTAGCATTATTCACAATAGCCAAGAGGTAGCAGCAACTTCAATATCCGTTGATGGATAGATGGATAAAGAAAATGTGGCATATACACAGAATGAAATATTAGCCTTAAAAAAAGAAGGAAAACCTGTCACATGCTACAACACACGTGAACCATGAAGGCATTACTCTAGGTGAAATAGGTCAGTCACAAAAAGACAAACACCACATCATTCCACTTACATAAAGTATCTAAAGTAGTTAAACTCTTACTAAGAGAAAAGAGAATGGTGGTTGCCAGGAGCTGGGGGGAGGCAGAAAGGCGAGTTGTTCAGTGGGGACAGAGGCTCAGTTTTGCAAGATGAAAAGGTTCTAGAGATCTATCGCACAACAATGTGAACATACGTAACACTACTGTACCGTGACTTCAAAATGGCTACAATAGTGGTTGAGAGTCCGCCTGCCGATGCAGGGGACACGGGTTCGTGCCCCGGTCCGGGAGGATCCCACATGCCGCGGAGCGGCTGGGCCCGTGAGCCGTGGCCGCTGAGCCTGCGCGTCCGGAGCCTGTGCTCCGCAACGGGAGAGGCCACAGCAGTGAGAGGCCCGCGTACCGCAAAAAAAAAAAAAAAAAAAAAAAAGGCTAAAATAGTAAATCTTAGGTGTGCATTTCTTTAAGCTTTTTTTGGATTTTTAAAAATTTTATTTAAGTATCTTATGTGTTTATGCCAATAAAAATATAGTCACATCAGCTATTGTATGACTAAAGTCATTATTTTGGTAAATGAATTATAGCCTCCTTAATTTACTAATATGCCTATTTTGTAAGTCATATAAAACACATGATAAAGGGATATAACCACATCATTATTCAAAGGATTAAGAAACTTTTCTGAGTTTATTTTTTTCTTTTTACGGAAGTATTCAGTTATACCTGCTTGAAAATTTTTGTATGTAAAAACTATTACTGTAAAGTTTCATGGTGTTCTGAACAGTGATTTTCAAAGTGCATTCCATGGAGTAAAAGGTTCCAAGCTTTAAAAAAAAAAAAAAGTAAAAATAAGAACACTTTTATAATTTTATGATCTCCCTCATTAGTGGTGTATCAGACTGTAAATGATCTCTTTAGGAGACTCGGGGCCCTGCTCCTGGGTATTCCTTAGTTTACTCCATCTTTACAGACGTGTAGTGACATTTTCTTTAGATAAACTGACTCATTCTGCAATTTAACTTTCCTGAAGAAGATGCTGTCCCATCCTCAAATTGCAAAGCATACTGTTCAACACTTAACCAACAACGTAAAACAAGTTCACCCCAGGCCAGCCCTCAGAGGTAACCCTGCCTTCACGGCTACCCAACGATTATTCAACACTCTGTTGATAAACAGTATTTATAATGGAGCCAGAAGATTTTGCTAGTCAATCATTTCTCTAGTTGGAGATGTAAAACTAGCTTCACTGTGCTGCAGAGGACTGTGAGACTGCAGGAAGTGCCAGGACACCTTAGTGACATGTGCACGGTGGCAGAAAGGGCCCGAGTGGCCTGTATTTGCATCTCTCCTCTGAACACCCCACTACCCTTGGATTAAGCTAGACTGTAGGGCCCCCACTACCGAGAGAGCTGGTTGAACTAAACTGGGCATTTTTGGTAAGCTTCTTAAAATGGCCTCTGAAACAAGGAATGAATTAAGAAAATGTTTGAGAGACAAGAACACTGTCCTCTGACCCACTGTTAGAAATGTGCCCCCAAGAATACATCTGACAGCAACCTCTGAATCATCAAACAAATCTTATCTAACTATACGAACATCAATTTCTCCTTTCTCAATTCTGCTATTAAGACATCACAAAACCAAACCTCATTCTGTGCCAGAGTTCAGCTGAACTAAATCGACTGCATTTTCCTGACCTACCAGTCAGAACTCTGTCAAAAAAGATCAGATTAGCATGAAATGACTTCATACTGAATTCATGCTGGAGACGGATGACAACTTCCTCTCCTAGCCGTTTATAAAAATCTGTCTGATCTAGAATTAGCACTCAACCTACTTATGCACATATGCTCTTTCTGCACCTTTCCAAGTTCCTAGATCATGGAAACATGCTGTGGTTCCAAACTCAAACTCTCCCAGGAGTTTACACCAGGAGACCTAGGCGCATGGGTGTCCTCTGCATCCTAACCCATCTCCTGAAAGTCTAGCCTGTCACTTTCAGCCTGATGATATCATTAATAGAATACAAAACAAGAGCCACTTCCTCTGTCATGAGTAATATTTTACACTGCTGGGCTGGGCCCTAGGCAGGAGCCTAGTTTTACACACAACTTCAGGAGACTTAAAAAAAAAAATATATATATATATATATATATATATATAAGATCGATTGATGCTTATAGGACTGTGATATCCTCTTAATCTGTCCTTGGTTGTTGCCCTTCTTGCTTTATATATTTTTATAAAAAATTATAAGCTCAGAGGAACACTACCTGTACCACCATTCTATGTTTATGTGCTTGTCTGATTTTTTTTGTAACTCTTCACCAAAGACCATTTGGATTGGACGTTCTGAATTCTATTTCTGACAGTTTGACAAACTTCCTAGGTCAATATCCTTTTCAGAACTGTCCAGTAATGATCCTGTTTTTTTCCCCTTCCTGGACACTTACAATATCTGCCTTCTGAAAAATTTAGTTTCTATGCATGTCAGAATCCTTCTTAATCCCCCTGGGCTTCAACAATAAATAACTTGATATGACTGCCTTTTCTGATGGTTTCTGTCATTGCTACTTGGTTAATGACTCTTTAATACTCAATTTTGAAAAGTTCTCAAGCTCTCTGCCTTAAAATAATTTAAAATTTCAATAAGGAAAGGCAAGGACCGGGAATTAGATCTCATCAAGCTTCGGCTGGGTAAGGTCTCTCATTTTCTGTGTTGCCACTTCCTGTTTTCAATCTCCATCAGGTACACATCCACAATTTTTTTCCACCCACTTGGGTGGCCTGTAACAAATGAACACAATTACGTTATCTCTGTTCCTCTTTCCCTTAAGTCGTCTGGGTTTTTCTGCGTGGTTCACGGACTCCCCTGCAGATGCAGATCTTCAGAGCCCACTGCCTCACCTCCTAATGGGTCTCCCCTTTTTGAATAGGTCTATAGCTTTTTAGCACTAAATTCTGATCTTGAGTCCCATCCCATCAAGCTTCAGTGACACCTAAACACATATTAATCCCCTTTTGTAATAAAACTTGACTCATTATCCATGTTCCATGCATTTTTGCATAGAGACATCTGAGTGATTAAATATTATTTCTAGTCCTTGAACCAACTGTTTTCTCATGTAAATTACTGGCCCTCCCCCCTGGAGCAGCATTTCATGCCCACTGTCCCCCAGTGTAGCCAATTTCACTAATTGCGCTGTCTCCCAGGGTAACCAATTTCACTATTTCATCTGGCCCGCTGATCCCTTCCCTTGGGAGTAAGTTTAAAACTCTATCAGACCCTAGGAAATTACATTCTCCTTTGACTATGTGAGAGGCAGTTACTTCCTGGCCAAGATGGTTCAGATACCGAAATGCCTTTCACTGACACCATCCATAAAGCCAGTTTCTATTTTCAAGTCTCAACAACCTGTGAGAACAAATGGCCACAGTTATCACCTAAGCTCTCAAAGTCTTTCAATTTCTTCACCAGGGGTCACAGCCCCAGGGAGGATACTTCCAGTGAGCCTTCTCTACACTGTCAAGAAGATAAAAGCTGGAAGATAAGTTTGAAGGAACAGACAACAAGGACTCTAGATGAATGCTTAATTACTGTAATCTACAACAGTGCTTCCCGAACTTTAAGCATCTGGGGATCTTGTTAAAATGCAGATTCCGGGGGACTTCCCTGGTGGTCCAGTGGTTAAGACTCTGTGCTCCCAATGCAGGGGCCTGGGTTCCATCCCTGGCCGGGGAACTAAGATCCCACGTGCTGTGTGGTGCAGTCAAAATAAAAGAAAAAAATCAAATTGAAAATAAAAGACAAAAAAAAAAAAAAGCAGATTCTGACGCGGAAGATCTGAGTGGAGCCTGAAATTCTGTATTTTCTAACAAGTTCCCAGGCGGAGCTGAGGGGCTGGCCCATGGACCACACGTAGTAACACGGTACTAATGTCGCCATAAACCAGGCGTGGAGCGTTCCTGAATCATAGTAAGTTTCAGAGATACCATAAAAATAAGCACTGGCCTAGGATTTAAAACAGAAGCAGCGTGCTGTGGCAGAAAAGCGGCTGGACTGGCTCAGAGGACATTTGCTCTAGGCTTAGTGCAGCCAAGTCTTGGCTTTGGACTTTTAGTCAAACACTTTGCTTACTCAGGCCTCCAGCTATAAAGTGAGGGGAGGGAGCTATAGATTAGTTTACCTCAAGAGTCCTTCCTTAACCAGTGGGTTTATAGATTAAATAAACCTGGGCCTAAAGAAATCAGCAGGAATTCCATTTCAGGCATCAGGGCAGATTAGATACCCAAAGAAACAATCTCGATACAGATCCTCTAAAACTGCTGGATAAATTGCTAAAAATTTCAATGCTCGGCTGAGGTGACAGAAAAGTAAGGGAAGGTCTTAGAAGAGAGAAACAAAAGTCAGCAGGCACTGGAGCCTGAATTCAGGAGGGGACAGTCATGGGGGGAGGGGGAGGGAGGAGAAAAAGCTAGGATCCCTAAAGTAACACCCTTTGAGGGTAGAAATAAAAAACCACCCACCCTACTCTCCCCAGAGGGATATGGTAGGACCTTGGCTCTGGGCTGGGGACAAAATAAGTTTCCTTTAGAGCCTGAAGCCACAAGCCTGCCTTGACACACATTTAGGGTTAGAATTCACACTACCTTTTTAGCCAAATAAAACTCAAACCACTGTGGTCTCTCCCTCAACCCCAGTCAGATATACACGCAAACACTTTCTGGAAAAATACACTTTAAATCCAGATCTCCAAGAATTCCCGAAAATAACTCAAGGAACAAAAGGCCACAATCCAAAATCATAAATCAAGTGAGGAAGTAAGATTACTGAATGGAGGTCAGTACAAGTAGCAAACTACTCAATGAAACCTGTAAAGGCTACAGATAATTATTTTCTGTATCTGATCATTACAAGGATAAGTTTAAAGAAATAGAAGGACATCAAAAGTACAAGAAAGGGGGCTTCCCTGGTGGCGCAGTGGTTGAGAGTCCGCCTGCCGATGCAGGGGACACGGGTTCGTGCCCTGGTCTGGGAAGATCCCACATGCCGCGGAGCGGCTAGGCCCCTGAGCCATGGCTGCTGAGCCTGCGCGTCCGGAGCCTGTGCTCTGCAACAGGAGAGGCCACAACAGTGGGAGGCCCGCGTACCACAAAAAA